>NC_065521.1:48202205-48287577 GCF_006386435.1 Epinephelus moara | reverse complement strand
GAAAATCTATATGAGCGGAAGTTATGGGTTCTTGAGGCAAATGTGTTCCTCATGAGGAGAGGCATCTCTGTGCAAAGTTTCATGTCTCTACGACATACGGGGCATGAGATATGCCCATTCAAAGTTTGCAATTTCAATCAGTTGCTATAGCGCCCCCCTTTGGCCAGTTGATGTAATATTGCTTCATCATTCGCATCCTCCCATGACCCTCTACCACTGTGCCAAATTTCACATGGATTGACCAAGTCAGTGAGGAGAAAAACGTGGAACAGACACACAGAGTTTTCGTCATTATATAGTAAGATAAAGATAAGATTACTGAAACAACACATCAATATGTATTCAGGCCCTTTGCTATGACTCTTTACATTCAGCTCAGGTTCCTTTCATTTCTCAGTTTGGTTATTCATTATCTGCAACAGCATTCTGGTACAGGGTCAGCAAGGGGCTGGAGCCTATCCCAACTGGCACCGCACAAGAGGCAGGGTTCACCCTGGACAGGTCACCAGACTATCACAGAGCTGACACATAAAGACAGACAACCATTCACACTCACATTCACACCTACGGACAATTTAGAGTCACCAATTAACCTGCATGTCTTTGGACTGTGGGAGGAAGCTGGAGTACCTGGAGAAAACCCACACTGACACAGGGAGAACCTGCAAACTCCACACTGAAGGGCCCCACCTGGCTAGTGGGTTCAAATCCATCCACACTGAAGGGCCCCACCTGGCTAGTGGGTTCAAATCCAGAACTCTCTTGCTTGAGGCAATAGTGCTAACCACTGCATCACTGTGCTGCCCTGAGTATGCTCTCTTGTAAAGGCTCTTCGCTCCCCCCAGTTGTGCTCAGCCAGGCAGTCAGCCCATACTGACAAATCTTCTCAGTACAAAGAGTCACACCTACTGATGAAATTCTAAGAAAATTCTTACAATTATGACATCCTCCAAGAATTTCCCCTTAAAAGTTAAGACTAGGTCCTTGTAAAGATAAGTTATTCACAAAGCATCTCAGCTCCTGAGAGAGCTCCTTAGGTGAGAAACTGTTAGGAGTAGAGAGGAGGACTTTTAAGAGTCTCTGAAGCAGAGGAGAAAATGGTGGGAAGGCAATAAGGTAGGTGGAATATTCTCCAAACACTGGATGACAGCGAGCAAATGAAACACTACAGATTACATTGCGCAGGGATAATGTCTGTGGTCGATCTCATTAGACATGAGCTCACATCTCCCACCTGACGCAATAACGCTTTAACGCCAGAAATAAAATGATCACAACACTAAGATATTTGGCAACAGGAAAAACAGCAGCAGTGATGACTTGGGTCTGTCTCAACCTTCAGACAGCAAACAATGACTTCAGGGACGCAGTTCATTTCATTTCCACTGGGTGTCCACACCTTGCAGGCTCACAAAAGGACAACCAATCACATGTGTTAAAAGAATGAGTCATACTTAGTTAAGTCAGCCACACCTCGGCACCAAGGTTAAAGCCTCTGTCCCTTCTTTGCTCAGAGTTGCTGTGAATTCTCCCTAAGCTGGGACTCCTTACTAAAAGTTTTCAGGCTACGTTTTGAGCAATCTGAGATCTTTCTCAGAGTGTTTGTGATTGCAGCCCCTCGCTGTTTCAAACTAATTCCATTTAGGAATGATCGAGGCCACTGTGCTCTCGGGAGCGTCAATGCAGCAGAGATGTTTTTAGCCTTACCCAGATCTGTGCCTCAATACAATCCTGTCTCTGAGCTCTGCAGGCAGCTCCCTCAACCTCATGACTCAGTTTGTGTTCTGATGTGTCAGCTGTGAGAATTTATAAGGACAGTTGTGTGCCTTTACAAATCATGTCCAATCAGTTGAATTCACCACAGCTGGACTCCAATCAAGGTGTAGAAAGACAATCAGGAAAAATGGGAGGCACATGAGCTCAATTTCAAGTGTCATAGCAAAGGATCTGAATACTTATGTCACTGGGATACTGAGTGTAGGCTGATGAGTGGAAAGTGAATTTAAATGATTTCAGCATAAGGCTGCAACATAACAAATCATTCCCAAGAAACTTCCTGATTCCTCAAAGACTTCTCTGACCATCTGGACAGAAAGAAGTTGCTGTGCTATACGAGAAAAAAAAAGTTTCAACATGCTTTCCAAGTTGCACCTTATCTTGCTGATCCAAACAAAGATAGTTGCAAGAATCTCCTTGCTCAAGTTGTACAACATGAGCCAAAATATCTGTTGTATTGGTACAGATTTATGTTTCTTTTTAATCTCTTATATTTTCCTACAAACAAAGCAAAGACATATATGTCTTTTCTGGCGACCTGGATTAGATAATGCAGTCACAACTTAAGCTTAAATCTTTTTTTATCATGCAACTGATGGGATATTTTACACCTAGAGGGTTAAAATAGTCTTTGAGCATCGTGTAAATACTTGGGGCCCGTGGCAATCCTGTTTTGCACACATTGCATACACACAAAACAAGGCCTGAAAGAGGCGTACACCACTTCCCACGCAAAAGTTGTGATCTAAAAAAGCAAACTTGATGGGAGAAACCTTTACCTATGCTTACGGACATTTTACTTTGACAGGCAAAGAAACCCATCGAGGCCAATCGAGGCCATGCATTATCTAAAAGGCTATCCTAGAGTGCGTTTATTAGCCTGGGGTGTCCTTTTGTAAATGTTTTCAATGACGTTTCGCGCACTGCTTTTGCATTGCTGAGCACCTCTAGTTTTTCCACTGTATGTGCCTCTATTTTTGCAGGAGCACCTTGAACTCTGGGTAGAAAAAGCATCAATGTCATTGGCATTTTTTCCCATTGTCCAATCAGATGAATTGAAAGCCTTCTATGGTGGTGATAACAACAAGTGGTAAGCTAACGTTAGCTCACTTTCAACACTGTCCTGGCCAAGCTGCAAGACATATTTGAACAAATTCTCACCTCAGCTGCTTTCAAACATTTCACCAAGCGTAATTAGGCCCAGCGATGACAGCAGATTGTCAAACTGTCCCTGACTCAGCTTAAAATGAGCCTTAAACCGACCATCAGCAACAAGGTGATGCCTCTGTGTTTGGCTGGTGGTCCTCTCAGGGACTGTGAGTCTCATGTAGCCACACAGATATCTGTTTTCCTGTGACCAACATACTATTTGGGAACAGCCTCTCACCCTCAATTAGAGGCAGAACAGGTGCCATTTTAAAGCAGATTTTAAAGAAGAGATCTGTGAGCTGACTTCACAGAAAAATACCGGTTATGCTAACGACAAATGATTTAGAGGCTGCATAGCAACAATTAAACATGAAAAAGATGTAAAAAGGTGCTCTGTCTTATTGGGGCAGTCTCAACATAAAAAGGCAGTGCAGTGCGCCTCACATCTGATCAGGGCCTTGGGTGATTTTTGTGCACTGGCGGTGCACTGTATAGTGCTTTTATAGGACTATAGGTTTATTCCTTTTCTGTGACTGCTGGAGCCTATCCCAGCTGACATTGGGTGAGAGGTGGGGTTCACCCTGGACAGGTCACCAGACTATCACAGAGCTGACACATAGCGACAAACAACCATTCACACTCACATTCACACCTACGGACAATTTAGAGTCACCAGTTAACCTGCATGTCTTTGGACTGTGGGAGGAAACTGGAGTACCTGGAGAAAACCCACGCTGAAGGGCTCCCCCACCTTGGGTTTGAACCAGGCTCTCTCTTGCTGTGAGGCAACAATGCTAACCACTGCACCACCGTACAAAATGTGCTACTATGAGTGGACATTGAGGAGCCCTTTTCTTTTTTGGGGGCCCAAACATTTGCCTGATTTACCTCTACTGGTGGTGCGCCCCTGTTTGGGGCCAAGTGTGGGCTTTCTGTTTCCCCTTGCTTCGAGTCGTAATGCTGAGCTAAGCTAAGCATCTCCTGGCTGTGGCTTCATATTCAATGGACAGACATGAGAGTGCTATCAATCCAAACATCTGAGTCTCTGCTAGAAAGCGAATAAGCAAATTCCCTAAAATGTCAAACTACTCCGTTAAAGTTTGCCTCCATCCTTTCATCACTTCATGTGGCAGTTTCTGGCAGCACAGCACTTATCAGAAAGTATTTGTCATGTAACATTTTCCTGCGGTTTCACTGGATAAACCTCAGGCTGATGGAGGAGTGAAGAGCAGGTATGAGTAATGGCTATAATAGTGGCATGCGAAGGTCAGTTAACCCCTGTTGGTGTTACTGTGTTTAACATTTTGTCTGGGTTTCTTCTTTAAGTTTTTCAGTGTAAGAAGACCCGATGCATGCCTCCAACAAAAGTTAAACAAAGACTTGCCGGCCGCAAGTTGCCAGAAATTAAAGTCGATGAAGGCCTTGATTACCAGAAAATGTGCTGTCAAGGATTTCTTATTATGGAATGTTTTAATATTCTTTGTTCACCCAGGTAAGTAATAGTGTTCTCTATATAGATTCATTATGTTTTCCTGCAGTCATAAAACATTACAGAAAAGTTGAAACATCACACAAATACACAGACATTTAACACAACAAGAGGGCATTCACTACATGTATTTCTTTTTTAAATACCAGTAGGCAAAGTAGCCCATCCCTCCCAGCGAGCCCATGAGAAAAGAGGCCCCGAAGAAGGACGGTGGCTTCTTTTTTACCATCCGGAAGGCGTTGGGTAGGACCGCCGACAGAAGGGTAGTGTGGATGTCGCCCAAGACCTTGCGGAAAGCGTAGCGTTTTTGCACACGCACAAAAAAGGACTGCAGGTTGGGTCGGCTGCCGTCCTCCCAGTATTTCTTAGAAAGTCCCAAGAACTTGAGCCTGTGCAACAAGGCTCCGAGGCAGACGTCAGCTAGTGTAAATTCAGGTCCACATAGCCACAACTCACACTTCTGACCTGCAAGGGAAGGAACATTTCATTGAGAAAAGAACATTAGTGGAAATATTTGGAGCACGTTTTGGCGCCATTACAATGAGAGATGATGATCATTCAGACGTACCTTGATACTCTAGTTTTCTTTTCTCCAGCTCGGCCTCCACTTGATCTAGAACCATGGCTAACTCCCCCAGAATTTTCTTCAGGTAGTTCACATTATCGTGGTCCAAGATTTTTGCCTGACAATCATTTAATAAAGGATTAAATACTTTAAATACTTTTTGAAATACTTTAATCCAAAGATTAAAAATGTAACATTTACTAAGGTGCTGTACTTACAGTTTTCAGGTATTTGTATTTTACTTGAGTAATTCCATTTTATGTTACTTTATACTTCTAATCCAGTACAATTCAGAGGTAATATAGTACTTTATAGTCCACTACATTTATTTGGTAACTTTAGTGCAGTGATACTCTGTTTACAGCCAGATAGGATGCCGGGTGGCCCGTCAATAATTTTCTGTTTCACATGAAAATAAACTGATTCACACTGGGATTTTCTTGTCCTTTGAATGTAAATAAGGTGCCAGAGTGCATTAAAAAACATAAAAATAGAGCTTTTTTAATCCAAAAAACTTTCAAGGGAGGATCCCTTGACAGAGATCAGGGCTAAGCTCCGAATATCCCTAAATCCTAGAGACGTCCCTGTGCAAACCTGACCTCTCCCGGGCTGCTGTGACTGGATTTGCCTTTTGGCTAAGATGACTGAGGACAATAAAAATTGAAAGGTTAAAACAGGCAATTAATCTATGATATATGCTCATAAATATCATTAGTGTTTGTTTATGAACTGGACCCTGGCCTCCTGTCATTTTGCAAAAGTGGCCTCCAAGCATAGAAACTTCTCTGCTTTAGTGACTTGTTACTTTGCAGGTTCAAATCATTAATACAAAATGTTATCAACAAATACAATATGACATATTGTTATTGATTAAGCTACCCAGCTGAATTTAAAGTGATGAAAATTAGCCCACCTTTATCAGCTGCAACATAAAGTGATATGTACATTAATCTATCACAGCGATGGAAACTGTAGGAGAACTACAGTGGCTGACTCAGAGACACAAATGGGCCTATCCAGAGCAATGGAGGTATTCAGTTTGTCCATTCAAGGCTACTGTAGAAACAACATGATGGACTACTTGGACAAGTAGGCTATGTAGAGTATGTAGATATAAATGGCTCATTCTAAGTTAACAGAAACACACAATTCTCATTTTCAGGCAATTATGAGCTAATGAAAATATAGTTATGAATATCATATACATTTCTGCATTTAGATGCCCCTAAATCCTACACACTGGACCTTCAATATAATTATCCAATATTTATTATTCTGAAATGGGCCATTCTGCATAATAAGTACTTTAAATACATTTTGATGCTAATGCTTTTGTACTTTTGCTTAAAGTGGATTTTTTAAATTCAGAAATGTTATTCCTATGGTATGAGACAGAAATAAGAATTAAGAAAGATGTTATAGATGAAACTGAGAGCACCCAGGGGAGTATTCTGAGTAGGTAGGTACATTTTCTGTTTCAGAACTGAGAACATTTCAATAGAATAAAGCTCATCTGGGTCAGGCTGTTCTCTGTTCATACGTTTTCCTCCATAAAGTAGTGCACCAAACTTTGTACATATCCTACGTACTGATAAGCCAGTAATTTATGCATAAACCACGCATTTTGGAAGGCTTGAATTTAGTCATTTTAAGGTACGTCGTCACCATGTTTCTTTTCCCTAAACCTAACCACAGTTATGTTACTTGCCTAAACCTAATCTCCATAGCTAACTTTACATTAAGCACGTAACGTTAGTAGAATTTCACATGAACTGTTGTTTGAGGACAGGTTTGGATATTAGAAAGAAAACATACATTCTGTGGTTCCAAAAAATCAGTCTTCCATTTATTGTCTGTGAAGCAGCTCTAGACTTTTTACTTGATGACATCACAAGTTTGAGATTTACTTCTCTGGTTTCTGGCTTTGAGAGAGAGTAGCTCATGTTCACAGACACTGATTGAACTTTCCTGGGTCATGGAAATAACATATTGGAGTTCTGAATTTAGTTGGTGTTCCCCTTTAAGTAACACTTTGAATGCAGCACTTTTACTTGTAAGAGAGAATTTCTCCACTGTGCTATTAGCCTACTGTGTTTACTTAGGCTCAATGCTAAATACAGACTGCATTTTAAGAAAAGTGACAGCTGATGTGTAGCTGTCACTGATAAAATGTTAATAAACACAAAATATGTATGAGCCCCAATGCTTGCATGTACCTAATATTGCCAATACCTGGTGTATAACAGCCAGGCAGGAACAAACAAGACTAAGAGCCTACAGCAGTACCATCTTTACGAGGCTGCACTTCAGCTAAATGCTAATGTCAGCGTTCTACTATGCTCACAAAACAATGCTGATGTTTTGCAGGTAATGTTTACCATCCATGGGCTCAGCTCCAATATTACCCCAAAGCAATGAACCATCACAGACTTTAATGAAAGCAACCTGTGGCATCACCGTCATCACTCACTGTCTGAGCGCAGGAAGGTGTGAGAGGGTTTCAAACAACGTCTGAGGAAGTACACTTTGTGAAATCACATCACCTGGACAGAGATCTTTCTGTGGACAGTCAAGTGTGAGGCTGACACTTTAGTGAACTAGATGTGTGTTGTTTGCTCCTTTACAAAAAATAAAACTGAAAAACAACCACACATACAAAGTGCTGGTTGATAATGGTGTTTATATAATTAAAAGGAAAAATCGTCTTGTCACTGTTGTTCTAAATCATGGGTCAACCTGCAGGGCTGAAAAATGAAACCAGAACTGAAAGCCCTTTTTAGATAGGAATTGTGCAAATTTACAGGAAAGCCCAATCGTTTGTTTATACAGAATGCGCCTTTTTCGGGGCAATGGGGGGCGTGAGCAAGTAACAAAACGTGTAGCTCAGTGTGACGTAAACAGTGATGTAGGAGGGAAGCCACGCGGCTGGTCAGTCCTTCGGCGATTCTCTCATAAGTCGGCCCTTTCTTCACCGTCCCCGTCATCTGACGGTTAATGGCCTCTTCATTTGCGAGGACAAGGAGGGTGCACAATTCCTTGTCTCCCCAGTTGCTCATCTTTACAGTGTCTGTCAGGTTTGTGTTTCCCTCTTGCTACTAGCTGCTCGCTAATTCCTGCTATCAGCTGTTTCCTGTTTATCCACCGCCAGTGGGTCACACATGCGGCGTCCTCAACAGCTCCTCCCACAAGTCTTCAAGGCCGCCTCGCTCTGTTTAAACTAAAAGGGTTCAGCCAATATGACTACCCTACGAGGCGGAAAATTGGGCACCTCGGATCAACTTGCCAATCCGGCTCTGTGTGTCTAAAAGCTCGCAGCTTGCCGGCAAAACGGCCCAACATTCGCGGAAAATCTGGCAGTGTAAAAGGGGCTAAAGTGTCAAAAACTGCAGTTCCTCTACTGACCACTTGAGGCTGACTCCAAGAGTGAGTCAATCCTCATAGACCGTCATGTTAAAATGTCCAACAACGTCACCTGAGGGCAACGAGAATGTCTGA
Source organism: Epinephelus moara (assembly GCF_006386435.1). NCBI lineage: Eukaryota > Metazoa > Chordata > Actinopteri > Perciformes > Serranidae > Epinephelus > Epinephelus moara. The sequence continues at coordinate 48,279,103 of NC_065521.1, read as the reverse complement.
GCTGAATTTCGTGGCAATCCAATTAAAAACGAAAACGTCAACCTGGTGGTCAGGTACGGACAAAGTCAGGACTTCACCATCATCTTTAGGATTCATCCTCTAGGAAACATTTTGCGCCAATCCATCTCATAGTTGCTGAGATATTTCAGTCCGCACCAAACAACCAACCAATCAACACACACATCACTAGTGTGGCTAAAAACCATTCTGGTGTGACACACTCAGTCATCTCTGCCTCATTGATTCAGAACCTCACATCTTTCTAACACTGGTGAAACAGCTGCTTCTGATGCAAACAACGTCTGCACGGCCGGGTTCTTCCTCCAGGGAGTATGAGCTGTATTTAGGTCAAAGGTGCAGTGTTGCATGATTTTCCCCTTTGCTTTATTTCAGCTCTTCAGTTGTGCAATGCGAGGAAACTGCTGAAGACTGTTAATGATGAAATGTCCCTCAGCTACAGACTCAGAAGTTCAATTATCTGTCAGAGAGTTCAACCCTAATAAAGACAAGTGTGACTTTCAGTGGGTTCACAAAGTATTAAAGAGGTAAATAAGCTAACAGAGCTGTCAAAAATATCTCTGTCATTAAACTGCTGTGCTCCTTTATACAGCTCAAGGGTCTGAAATAATTTCAGGTGCAAAATGAATGATATTTAAGGGGTTTAAGCCGTTGTTTGGGCTTTAATATTCAGTTTTTTTATTTAGAAAACTAAATTAAAGGTATCCGTTAATTTCAAACTTAAAAAGATGTAACTTTTTTAATCAAGAAGCTATTTTTTCAGGGGTTTATGCCAAATCTATTTATGAACTAATATATTGAGGGGTTTTTAATGGGTTTTCTGTATGGATTAAGGGGTTTTAAGGTTAAACCTGCTGAAAGTTCCGAGAAGTTTTACTTATATTGAATTATGAACATCCATAAGGTATAAAGGTTTTATGTTTTGTGGCACTGTACTTTTTATAGAATTGTTATCCCTTAAACTGTAAAACTAATCCATTAACTAATCCCTTAATTATTACAAACTGTTATTTACCCATTAATTTCTCCCTTGAATCCCATTAAAATGACTTGCTTGATGTGTAAATTAATGGAAATTTCAGGGGGAAATTATGGGATTGGTTTAATAAGGGTTGCTTCGCCCATATTCACAACATAATAGTATATAATGAGAACAATTAATAAATACATGTATTTCAATCACATTAAACTCACCATGAGCTTCTTCTGCTTGGAAAGGTACGGTTCTGTCAGCTGAGGCTCCTCGTGGTCCAACTTCATCAGCTCCGTCGCAGCGTTCGCCAGGTGTCCTGTACACACACACACACACACACACACATAGAGGTAAAGTCAATCACGAGACATTTTTGGACACTGATTTTGAGAAAACTGATATTTGAATACAGGCGGCACTGTGATTAAAATTATCGCCTCACAGCACGAGGGTTCTTGGTTCAAACCTAGGGTAGGGGGTTTGAACCCCAGAGTAGGGGAGCCCTTCTGTGTGGAGTTTGCATGTTCTCCCTGTGTCAGCGTGGGTTTCCTCCAGGTACTCCAGCTTCCTCCCACAGTCCAAACACATGCAGGTTCATTGGTGACTCTAAATTGTCCGTAGGTGTGAATGTGAGTGTGAATGGTTGTCTGTCTCTATGTGTCAGCCCTGTGATAGTCTGGTGACCTGTCCAGGGTGAACCCCGCCTCTTGCTCAGTGTCAGCTGAGATAGGCTGACTGCTAGCGTTAGCATCAGAGGCTGTGTTAGCTCGGACTTCTGGTTCACTGCTAAATGCTTTGCATTGAGGTGATATTTCAGGCTTTAATACTCCGATGGTACCAAAATTCCTTACTGCAGAAATTGCAGAGAACGTTGCTCCTATCAACAGTTCCATCTGAGCGCTTTTTAAATGTAAATGTTACATTCACGGGGCCAAACAGTGTCGTCTCGTCTGCCTCCATCATGTGACAAAGCCACTGTGACCTTTAATGATGTCAAAGGGCACTACGGAACGCAACTAATCAACTTTTTTTTTTTTTTTCTGTGATATTATTGTATATTATTAGGTGTCTTACATCATGTTTAATCCTACAGAGGAGCTATCTGACTGTCCTGAGAGTTTATTCTCATCTGTGCTCCCTTCATTGTGTCTGCAGGGCATGTTGTTATAGGAAATACTGTATAATGACTTGACTGAGCTCATAGTGTTGAAGGATAAGTCTGATGATATTCTAGGCTTTTCTTGATTTCAATAAACTTGTGAAAAGACCCAAAACAACAATGAATTTATCCTAGTGTGTGTGTGTGTGTGTGTGTGTGTGTGTGTGTGTGTGTGTGTGTCAAAGCCTGATATTTCCTCTTCCTCTGTGCCATAGAGCTCCATTGTTGTTCAAAAAACACATCAGTGAGTCACATCGTTGCACTGAGTGTTGTGTGCCTTCATTATAAACACACACACTGCAGTTTATTTTGACTCAATCCCACACACAGCATCCTGCTGCCACAAATACTCACTAGAATATCAGACAAATGTGGATTAATCCGCCGCTGAAAATAGTCTCCTACAAATGCAGCATCTCCTCCAATTTAAATAGTTTGCTAAAACTAAATATTGAGCCTTTTTTAAATGAAATTATATTTTTCTGGCCTGTTTTTAAAGCTCTAGTCTTCAGGTAGGAGCCAATGAGCTTGGAGCTGTGAGCCACAGACAGGAAGTTAGAAAACACATTGTTACTTTTGGGATTTCATGACATTTGTCACAAAAATAACAGATAATAAAAATTGAAACAAACAAACAAAAACTGACATTTTTCGTCTTTCTAACATTTCCAAGAGGCTTAACGTTTGACTAAATACTGCAGTCAGTAATGATTTAATATAAACCAAACTTAAGTGGATAATCACAAACAAACATTACTGAAGCTTTCCATTAAATACTCCATCAGATTCATTTTGCAGATATAACACAGACTGACCTGAGTTCACCGGATAATTAATTCTGCTACAGATTTCTGTGTAGTCCAGCTTATTTGATTTACATGCCGAGGCCAATTACCTGATGGAAAGAACCCTACAGAGGCCTGATATTAGCTGTTGGGATTTATAAACCTGGCATCACTACAATGTGCTGCATTAAGGGTTTTTTCTTTTGGTATGGAGTAGCGAGAATTTACACAGTATGATAATCGACTTGTGCACAAGAAGATGAATAGCTTTGCATTTATAATGTTTTTGCTTTGGGAGACTAGTTGGTCCCAAAAATGGACCTGATTCACCTCGAGAGCTTGTAACTGTTCAGAGCAACCAGTTCAAAACTCTGAAATCTATTTATATGATGTATCAAAATAAAAATACACATGGAAAATGGGGCAAAAACAAAAATAGCATCTGGTTTTTATCTTGTCAATCTACACATTCTACAAATAAATTCTGGAGTAGCAGTACTCCAGTGTAAAAATACTCTGTTACAAGAAAAAGTCCTGCACTCAAAATCTTACTTAAAGGGACAGTTCACCCCAAAATAGTTTTTTTTTTCATCTTACGCCTCCTACAGACTGTGAGATTTTAGCAGTCTTATAAGTTTAGTGCAGCTACACTGTGCCACATGGATCTGATAAACTTGAACGTGCGATGCAATATGGTGCGTTCGTTTTGTACTCGGAGGTCGGAAATTCCCAGATCCCAGTCGGAAGTTTAAACTCGAATGCGCCCTGAGATCGGATTTCCAACTCGGAAACTCGGAAACTCAGAGCAATCGCATCAACCCCGACTTACGAATTCAAGATGGCTGCCGGTCACATACATAGTGAGTAAACACTCTGCTAAAGTACTGTTTATAGCAATTTTATCTTACTTGTTTTACATTAGGTCAGAAATACCCATAGTACTGTTCAATTTTTATCCGTGGGCATGTTGCTACGCTGTCTGAATGTGCAAAATACCACATAGAGCGTTGTTATCAACTGATATTGCTAACAGTGGCTACGGCTATCCCAACGGTAGAATGGTATCCACCGTTGTCAACTAAAATGCAAAAACTTCCGACCTCCGAGTACAAAACGAACGTACCAATAGTGCGTAAGGATGCTGCATGGGTTAATTCTTCTCCAACTGTGAAGCATAACATAGTGGGTCACATTATTAAATAATGTAAAATTTTGTGGGCACGAAATACTGCTGTGTGTCTGTTTGCTAGCTGCTTGGTTGCTCATCTGGCAGCTGCGACAAGGCGCTACTTCCTTCCTTCTTTATAAGATCATGGTCAGAGCTGGAGGACACATCATACAGACGAGGATTCTGCTGCCACAACTCCACAAGGTTTTCCTCTTTGCTGGAATCCCTCACATTTCTTTCAGCACATTTTGCCTCCATGACGAGCTGCTATCTGTCTGATTGTTTGGGTTTAGTACCAGTGCATGCATTTTTATTGGTTGGTTCGTGGATGTAGGTCGTAACAGCAGTCACACAGTGAGATGGTCGTCCTAAATTTCTCACACTGTCAGAATTTTATCCCAGGCTGTCTTTGATCGCAAGACCATGAACAGCCATCCTTGAACCTCTCTCACTGTGCGACGTAATACCACCGTTTTAGAGCCACGACCAAAGATATCGCCACGTTTTTTTCAGCCCAAAATTGCACAGTTTATACTGAGCTTTACCTGTAGTGCTGTTTATCAGTCTAAATTGTTTTGCTGCGGAGTGTTGGAGGTATCAGCTGTAGAGATGTCTGCCTTCTCTCCAATATAATGGAACTAGATGGAACTCAGCTTGTGATGCAGCAACGTCTCTTTCCAGAACCATGACCCGCTTACTCAAGATAATCCACAGACCTTGTTGTGAGCAGTTTTATGTAGGAACTATTTTCTCTCTACTGCACTACATCCACCAACCGTATCACCACACCAAAGGAAGCATGCATGTGCTCATGAATTGAGAATAGTAGATGCACGCTTCCTTGGGTTGGCAGGTGTAGATCGGTTTCCTTCTACCCAAACAAATCAGGGATGAAATCACAAACAGTTACTTAAAATGATAAGAATAAAATCGATTATATAAAAACATGATGCTAACACACACACCTAAAGACACACATGCATCTACAGAGAATATTAAACGTGTGTGAATATGCGTTGTGAAATGCAGCAGAACACACTGTCACATTGAATCACGCTGCATCACTGCACAATACGAGGTGAATCTGTGAACACTGTGTGATTCAGCGGCCGGAATCTGAAGTCTACAGACAATCATTGGTTTTTATACTGTGAGTCTTTTTAGGAACAACGGTTTGAACTCTCACGAGCAAAGCTGGACTCCAAGAGCTCGTGACGGATGAGAGGTCCAGTCCTGTTTTGTTTTTGTGTTCACTGCTGACCAAGCGTTGAGGCTCTTTGTGCTGTGCGAAGTTTGAGATGATCAGGAAGGTCTTTTATCTGTTATAGAGCCTATGGGTGATAATGAGACAACTGGCCCCTGGGCAAAGATATGCAAAAGGCCCCTACACAGGAGCAAGACACACAGATGTCATTCTCTTTGCCGTCATTTAGCATCTTTTTATAGATTTGTGTCTCTTTGCAGTTCCTTTGCATCTATTTTTGGTCATTTTAACTCTCTTCCTGGTTCAGTAATTTCAGTGACATTTTGCAGATGAGGGCCAGGGGATGCTTTGGGCCCCTGGGCCTGTGCCTATTAGGCCAGTTCAGTAATCTATCAATGACACCTGCCTGAAGGAACCAAGTTCCCTGAGGCCCCCTGTCTAATAGAGTGTTTTCTCCCAGCTGAAAACACCAGGCGCTCCTCAGGACACGCCCAGCTGGGAGTGTCTGAGAGCGCTCTGGAGGTGCCACATTTTTTCAGCTGAGAGGCTTTGTTTGCATCTGGTTGCTATGATACGGAATATTCGCAGACGTAAACATGTTGGCACAAGGTAGAATACTTGCTTTGGATGAGGGGCAGATTGAAGCATGCAGGAGAGAGGACAGGACTTTGTGGATTCATGAGAGGAAACATAATATATATACAGTGTATTAACAGATTTCTCCCCCCTTATTGTTCAGCACTTGTACATGTAAGATGTGATGGTTTGTCTTCACAGTATTTGTCCCTCCTCCACTGTGATTGAACAGCCGAAGTTACGCTCAGAAAAAAGAAGCCCACCCGCAGCGCTCGGTGCAGAACTCACACAGCGCCTTGTCGTTTGTAGTGCAGCGTAAATGCGCAGTGCTACCATTGCAATGTATTAAAAAAACGTTTTGGTGGACACAGCATCTGAGTCAGTGACATCTAGTACATATAAATTAAACTACTAAAACAAATCTACAGCCAGCAGCTGCTTAGTTTAGCTTTGCACAAAGACTGGAAACGGGGGAACAGCTGGCTCCGTGCAAAGGTAACAAAAACACCTTCCATCACCTCTAAAGCTCACAAATAAAAATGATTATATACTGTTTAATCTGTTCAAGTTAGAACGACATCTTTGATACTTAAAAAGTTGGCAATCAGCATTTCTGGAAATGTTGAACTACTTCTTCAAATCTCTTCCTTATACACTATTACTGGCAAGCTGACCCGAATTTTATCTTAAGTCTTTTTTTTTTGTTTCACTTGAATTGTCTCTTTGTTTCTTTTATCGTTTATTACTGAAATTGGTTTCATTTATCTTATTACAAAATCTGATCCATTTGATTAGGTGTCTTACTAGATTTCTGTCTTGATTTCAATTTATGCTTTGTATGAAGGACTTTGTAACTTGGGATATATAACATCCACCCTGTTCTTTTTGTAATTAAAGGAACTGTGTGTAACATTTAAGGGGATTTAGTGTTGTCTTACAGTAGCTATGTTTCCATCCAAAAGTGATTCGAATCATTGGGAAATGCGCATTAAAAGAATACGAATCCTGTGTGTTTCCATTAAATGTACAGACTTTGGTGAAAACTAGGAACTCGTGCGAGTTTTCCGCAGAACCGGAAACAAAACAAGTCTCGCATTCTTCTTCTTCTACATTTTCTGGCGGTTGGCAACCAGCTTGTAAATGCATTACCGCCTTCCCAACCCGGAGTGTGGATATCACCATGGAGAGAGGTGCGCTACGTCAGACTTAATTCGAACATAACTGTTTCCATCCCCCGTTTTGCAAATCAACATTTTTTCAAATCAACCAAAACCCGGCTAAAGCGAGCATATTTTAGTTTGTGCGAATCAGGGGATTTTAATTCGAATTTTGGCGTTTCCATCATAATTTTCCGATGCGATACTTCTAGATGCGCATCTAAACAGGCTGATGGAAACATGGCTAGTGAGGAGTGCAGATTGCAACTAGCTGAAACTTCTCGCAGTTAGAATTCCTTCAGTGTTCGCTGTTCAGGAGGACCAGACCAGGTGATTTAAACCGGTTAAAACAATGAATAAAAAACTGTCAAATCAGTGTTTCTGTGATGCTCTCATCTTAGAGGGGCTTCTAACTACAGTGGCTGACGTGAAAACGCAAATGGCCCTATCTGGAGCCACTGTTTGTCTGCTCCTGGCTACTGTAGGAACATGGCGGTGCATCATGGCAATCGTGGTAGATGAAAGGCTCATTCTAAGTTAACGTAAACACAACAATTCTTATTTTCAGGTGATTATTCACACAAAAAAGCATACTTATTAAATTATATTCCATTTCTACCAATATGTCCCCCTAAATGCCACACAGGACCTTTAATGCAAAATTAAAACATGCCTGCACAGTACGGTGAGCTGGCTTCACTTACTACGTATTTCTGCGGTGGCGTACTTTGGGATCATAGAGTCGGTGGTGAGCTCCGGATGGAGGATGCAGCCGTGTGTGTAAGCGTCCATTGGGAGGCCATCCAGTAGCTGACGGTACTGCTGCACTCGATCGTGGAGAGGCGAGTCTGCGTCAGGAACCAGCTGTGCCACCGTGTCTGCGGGCGAGACACCAATGTGAAAGACAGCAATACAGAGAGAACATTTTAAGGTAGCTCAGAAACCTGTTGTGGCTCTCTGAGGACAAGAAGAACACGTATAGGCTACAGATCAGAAATACAGGTCAAATATGTGTAAGCAAAACAATACAAAAAAGAAATCCTGATGCAGTTGCACGCTGGTTTTATTCTTGGTGTATTTTTATGAGCTTTACAAAAACACCTGGAGTTTCTAAGCAACTGTTATTAAGCTTGCTTTTACATCCCCCCCAACATAACACAGTTCTCCCTGCTTCAGCTGTCGGATAGACGCACAGTAACCTGGTAACAGTTGACAACCCTCGGTCTCTGCAACACACCACCGGTCACGTCTCACAAAAGCTGACATTTAGACAATACAAGAGCAGTCTAAAAAAAACACCTCCTGGAGACTAACAAGCTTCTGAGAATTTTTATATTGAGTGAAGACTGAAAAGACTGTTTAACCCCATGAGATGAAATTCAAGCTCCATCTAGGTGAACAGAAACACATTATGCTCAGTAACACGAGGCCAGTTTCATAAAACACAGGTTAATTATGCTACACTGTGAGCTGGTTGCATCAATCCCCCACTGACCCGCTGCTCTATTTATCTGCTGTTGCTCAGGTTAAAGGAACAGTTCAATATTTTTGGAAATGTGCGTATTTGCTTTCTTGCCAAGAACTGGACGACAAGATGGATACGACTCTTACAGAGTATCTGACAAAGCTCCTCCAGAACCAGAAAACCAGTCCTCCTCATCACTAACAATCTAGTCATGATGAGTACAATTGATGTACTGTCCCTTTAAGTGTGAGGCTGACAGTCCATGTAGTGTTTTTTTGTTTGTTTGTTTGTTTGTTTCCTGGCAGAAAGGTGCTGGCAGTGTGCTGGCGACACCCACACCTTTCTGAAAAAGAGATTTTCAAATAGAAGCCCTCAAAGTAGCTGCACATAAAAGTGGGAGCACTGTGAAAAAGATGCTGGGTGCTGCGCTTTTACCAATGACTGTATATAAAGATGAACAACATGTCTTCACTTCCTCTCACTGTACAAAAATGAAGCCAACATACGTATCCAGGATACAGGCCCTGCAATGCTGCTCTGGTGACACCAGTATGCGCAGTAGCAATCTCCAGGGTACACATACACCGCTCCGGCCAATCAAAGCTGCACCTTTGATTGCAAGCATACCAACTGAAACACACAGCTGCTGAAGAAATATTATCATATTTTTGGACAAATGAAAGAGTGATTCCAGAGAGAAGCAGACAGAGGGGTCTACAGTCTGTGTTTGAAGGATATATCCAGGATGTCAAACTGACTCAGCAGCAACAACAGGTTAAAAAGACAAAGATAGTTAGAAGCTAAAGCCGAACTATAGGCTACAGATCACAGTGTAAAAGTGAACCACCACATCACTGCTGATCGCCACACAAGACAATGAATATAAAGGGAAACTTTGCTGATATTGAACCAGCTGTGTGGCATCACAGTGTGTGCAGATGAACGGTGTTTGGCTTCACACCCGTGTTGCTGCCAGCACCTGGACCTCCGCTGCCGGACAAGCAAAGTTCATCTGCGCACACTGTGATGACACACAGCTGGTTGAATATCACAAAGTTTCCCTGCTTCCCTTCACTGGTTCCTGTACAGCAGGGTCGGTCTTTGTTCCACTGTTATAATCATTAAAAAGCAAAAGCAGCATGTGTATAGATGAATTCGGCGAGCGATTTGTGTATGCCGCCATCTTGCGGCGGCACCATTGCTGCGGTGACATGTGTCAGTCATCAATTCATTATGCTGTCATTGTGAACTGACTCTCTACAATGACAGCATCATGAATAGCTGGATTGATGATGTTAGACAGTGGCCTCGTGTAACCGATGAAGGTATCTTAAATGAGTACTGATATTAATTTAGAGATTAATCATTTGTTTGAGCGATAAGCAAGAAAGATTGGAGTAATAGGGAGATAACAGACTGTATCATTAAACACTGTGTAATATAACGTTAGCATACGTTACGTGTGCTGATGTTAGCAAGCTAGCAGCGTGACATTTAATCATTATGGACAGGCTACATCTAAAAGGTGGTGTAAAATTTGCCCGACCCATCCGGAGCTCAGGTAATTTTGACCCTCAATCAGAAACCTGCCGTTTTTCTGGTCATCGGAGGCCAGGAGATCAATAAAATATTCTTGAATACCTAAAACAAAACACAAACACGTGTTGTTGTTGTTTTTAGTCATGTAGCCTGTCCATAATGATTAAATGTCACGCTGCTAGCTTGCTAACGTCAGCACACGTAACGTATGCTAACGTTATATTACACAGTGTTTAATGATACAGTCTATTATCTCCCTATTACTCTAATCTTTCCTGCTTATCGCTCAAACAAATGATTAATTTCTAAATTAATATCGGTACTCATTTAAGATACCTTCATCAGTTACCGGAGGCCACTGTCTAACATCATCAATCCAGCTATTCATGATGCTGTCATTGTAGAGAGTCAGTTCACAATGACAGCATAATGAATTGATGACTGACACATGTCACCGCAGCAATGGCGCCGCCGCAAGATGGCGGCATACACAAATCGCTCGCCGAATTCATCTATACATTCAGTAGGCTATATCTTCAGTAGCTAGCTAGCTAACCCTACACTTTTCAGGGTTTGATTTTGGAACAGGGAAGAAACAGGCACAACATTTAGCTCCAAATCCACAAAACCAGCCTGAAAATGAAGGAAATCTGAAACGACTGCATGAGAGTCAATGGAGCACAACTGTGTTGTTGTCGAACCCTGGTCTGAGCCGGCCAGATGCAACATTATGATTGGCCAGTCTGGGTCTGGGGGCGAAACTTAGCGAATGGTCAATTGAAAAAAGACAATAGTGCTTGGATAAAAACGCTGTATGGGCACTCCTGAGGCTGCAGCCAGCAGCTGGTTAGCTTAGCTTAGCTTAGCATAAGGACAGGAGAGAACAGTTAGCCTTGCTCTGTCCAAAGGTAATGAAATGCTCCTACCAGCACCCCCACAGCTCACTAGTTGACACATATATATATTTTTGTGTAATCCAAACAAAAACCGAAATGTTAAAACGTCAATTTAGCATTATACAGGGGTGTGCCTGTGCCGCACTATTTTTTGCCTGGACACAGCAACTTCCTGCAGCCTCCGATGGCTGCGTGGCTGCACTTGTCTTCTCAGTAGCTGAGTAAAACAGCAACTTGTAAATTTGCAAATTTTTACACATCAGTGTTTGTGCAGATTAAACCAACTAAATATAACATGTTAATTAGTGAAATAGGGATGCTGGTACAGGTGGTAGAGGTGTACTGGCATCTGTCTCCCCTTGTTTTCAGTCATTATGCTAAGTTAAGCTGAGTATATCTAATCAGCTGCTGGCTACATATTAAACAGACAGATATGACAGTGGTTTCTATCTTCTCATCTCACTTTATGCCATAAAACCTCTTTTTACAGTTCAGTTTTTGAACTACTCATTTTAAATCACAGCTTTTATATATTGCTGTCCCAGTTCTTGTGCTGGCTAAAGGCTGCACAGCTGAGTGGGATGCTGTTCAACTTAATGATCTGCTGCTGAGACTCAGTATTAAGGATGAAACAGGTTAGCAGAGCAGAGAGAGCTTTTATCTTTGTGCAGGGTCACAGCCAGGGACGGCATCGCTGACAGAACACAGATAGTCAGTTGGCTGCTTGAGCATGTTCAGGCTGACGGATAAGCCTGCGGAGGGGTGGAGCTGCACCTGGCACAGCTCCAGAAAGCTGAGTAATCAGTCCCAGGACCTGCATGCTGACCTGGGCATGCCATGCTGAGGTCCTCTAGGTGGTCTGCTGCAGCACTGTGGTGGAAATACCACAGCAGCAACAAAGAGCCATCTGAAGATCAACCCAGTGTTCACACTGTCTCTGAGACAGTGATGCACATTTCAGAATGTAAGAGCTGCTGATTGTTTGTTAGTCGACAAACAGTTTTCACACTGTGAGAGTCGTCTGCTGCATCTCAACAACACTGTAAAGTAGTCCGAGTTGGCACGACGCTGCTCTGTGCTGTATACGAGTCTCTTTTCTGAGACATCTGCACTTTCCAGGCCAGCTGCAGCCCACGTTGCCAGCATTCATTAGGGATTTACACGCAGAGAAATAGCACGTCTTTAAGTCTTATCCTGCAGCAGATTGACTTCTGGCTAAAAGCATGTTCAGCTTCAGGCCTGGTTTTAAAACACGGGCTGCAGTCGACAGAAATACACCTCAGCTGAAGTGTTACATTACACTTTATAGTTGCAGATTCTTGTGCGACTTCAAACTAACTATTCCCTGCATGCAGCACATGATGAAACAGCTAAAATGAATGTGCCTGAATGAGAACAAGACATCAAACACCGGAGTCAGTTACTGCCTTCCAGCCTTTTATTACTGATGAAGCAGTGAACCAGAGCCTCTGCAAAGCTTTCAAGCATCACTGCTCCAAACGACTGACCACAAACTAAACTAAGACAAGAGACTCCTCAAGTTATTGGCTGACATCCCTCGGGCCTTTACTGGGTTGAGGCTCCCAGGACATTACATAACGACATAACGTCTCAGCTGACGAATCTATAGGACACGCCACCCACAGAGATAACGGGATTCAGTGTATGCATCTTATCATTTGCTTACTCTATGCAGTGGTTAACATCTATGGCTGTTAATCTGAGTCACCGCCTCACAGAGCACATTTCACATCTTCACTTATTTGTGAGTCTCTGTGTTTTAGTCATAATTTCTTGTTTAATCATGGAATTTCTCTCTGTTCTCTTCTGTATCTGTGTCTTGTTTGCCACAAATATCCCCCAAGAGATGATTAATCCAATTTAATGTAATCTAAGCAGAGGAGTTCATCTCTGTGACATTGCTGCAAAAATACTGTTGCAGCGACTTACAGAGTCTCACAGCGCAGAGCACACTGACACACACCGCACAAGGACAGCAGACGGGCCTGAACTGATAGCTTCTAAATGTCTTTGCTACTCTAGCTTCACAAACTGGGAGAAGGCGCCCTGATATTCTCTGTTAGCGACACAGCAAACCAGGCAACTGCCTCAAAACTCTATGGATTAAATGTGTGTCAGCTGGTTTGTAGTAAATTAATTAACCTTTGTTTCACAATTGCACCACTTCAGTAACGGCCTGTTTGGAGGAACCGGGGCGAAACTCTGCTGTGGGTGACATATATTCTCAGTAATTTTGACAGCAGTGCCAACTTTTCAGTTTAGTTTGGACTAGTGAGATTTGGCATCTGTGAAGTCGGTGCATTTTATGAGTTGGATCTTCTGCAGGGTCATCACTTTCAGCCAAATTCACAATTTTAAAGCATTTAGAGATAAAAGCCAAGCTAATAATCATGGTCAGTGATGAATAGATATAGCCAATCAGCATACTTGCCAACCTCCAAACATCATGGCCTTAAATGATGCTAATTAATCACCTCGACTTCACTTAAAAAGTTGATCTGGCCAAGTGTGAAAACATCCCTCAATTAAGCATCCTGCTAAACAGGCATCTGGAGAATATTGTCAGTTTATTCATTTGCACATCAAACACTGTTTTTATCTGAACATCAACAGGCGTGTGGGAGACTGACACACTGGAAACAGTTTCCATATCTCCACAAAAAACCTGTGAATCACGACTACTCTTTCTGATCACATCTCATGCCCAAGTGCACCACAGGTGTCCCAAGAGAGACTGGCCATGAAATCACCAAAAGTGAGTGTAGCACCCTTTTGCAGCACCTGGCAGGGTGCATGTGACTGCAACATTAATATGTGCATAGACATAAGAAGTCGCACATATATCCAGTTATATACAATGTGTCCTTGATTTCAGACAGAAGCAGACAAGCAGTTTCCCATTTTGCCGACTGAAATAACAACTGTCGCTGTCTGTAAATAGCTAGCTATGTAAGCTAACATAGGGTGCGATCCAAATCGCATACTTTTCTTTTTACTTTTAGTACGTACTGCAGCTGCCCTTAAAAAGTACGTACTGTTACATGCAGTACGCACACAATCGGGATATACTACTGTCTCATAACGTTACGCCCTGAACTCTTGCTTTTATATCTGTTACCGTGAGATAAAACAAACGGCAGTCACCAAGTTCTCCAGAGATGGAGATCAACCCTGAGAGCTCTGCTGATGTTACTTTGCAATGTATGTAGATTAACTTTAAAGTTTTAACTGCACCGACTGTAGATTCTAACATTATATATTTGCTGTCATTATTATTTTTACAGTTAAGTCCTTTGTTGTTTGTAATATTCATGATTATTTTGTTAACTTAATCAATCGATATTCCTATTACTACTATTTGACAGCTCATCAGTTACTTCAATGTGCTGTCATCCATCGTTGTGACTTCTGACAGCTCAGCTCAGTCGATGTGACGTATCGTCCACTGTGCAGCAGATTGTGGGTCAGAATAGCCAGAAAAGCATGCTGGCTGGCATGCTGCAAAATCGGACCAGATGCAGTAGAACAGGTATTCTGGATCCTGGTATTTTTGGCACACTGCATTTGACATACTATGTAACGCAGAGTCAACATCCATGAGTTGGTTGAAAATGCTGTCAGTGGATGATTTTTTAATGTTAAGTTGCTGCTGACTTGAGGGGCCTCCCTAGTGTAGTGGTTAGAGCACTTGAAGGTCTAGGGTTCGAATCCTGCTGGGGTTGATGTCAGCAAAGGCATACGATCGCAAGAGGTTCCCACCGCCGAATCAAACAGGATCAGATTCTTTAAGGAATAACTCCGGAATCTGAGCCAAGTCGCATCTCAAGCCTGTTGTCGATGGGAGGTTCCAGATGTAAAAACGGATTCAATTTGCTGCTGACTCGTTTTAAACGAAAACAGGAGTCTCAAATATGCACTTGATGGCTAAAGGCATGATATCATAGCTACTATAGGCCGAAGCTAATGCTATATGTTTCAGAGGCCCTTTTTAGACAGGAATTGTGCAAATTTGCAGGAAAGCCCAATCAGTCTTTTTTCAGCATTGGCAGTATAAAAACAAAATCGGGGAGTGCAGCAAAATGCCACCTACCTACTTTTGTTTATACAGAATGCGCCTTTTTCGGGGCAATGGGGGGCGTGAGCAAGTAACAAAACGTGTAGCTCAGCGTGTGACGTAAACAGTGATGTACTCCGAGGGAAGCCGCGGCTGCTCAGTTCTTCGGCGATTCTCTCATAAGTCATCCAGTCCTTCACCGTCCCCGTCATCTGACGGTTAATGGCCTCTTCGTTTGCGAGGACAAGGAGGGCAATTCTTTGTCTCCCCAGTTGCTCATCTTTACAGTGTCTGTCAGGTTTGTGTTTCCCTCTTGCTTCTAGCTGCTCGCTAATTCCTGCTATCAGCTGTTTCCTGTTAGTCCACCGCCAGTGGCTCACATGTGCGGCGTCATCAACAGCTCCTCCCACAAGTCTTCAACAGCCCCTCCCGTTGTGGAAGGCCACCTCGTTCTTTTTAAACCAAAAAGGTTCCACCAATATGTCTACCCTACGAGGGGGAAAATTGTGCACCTCGGATCAACTCGCCAATCCGGCTCTGTGTGTCTAAACGCTCGCAGCTTGCCGGTTTTGGCAGTGTAAAAGAGGCTTGTGTTCTCATCAGTTTCTGATCCATGTTATTTTATTCTAATAAAACAGCTTGTGTCACTTTTAACGTTACAAAAGAAAAGGCTTTTAGGTTGAAGACTCCCTTGTTCACTCATTGACTAATGTCTGTGTAATGGGCACTCAATGGTGAGCAGCAAATTGAGATTTTGGATCCCTACTAATCATCATTATTTTGTGTCCTCACTGACAGCTGCTGAGTCATATCATAGTCATTTTGCATCACTGTGGAATTGTTAGCAGAAAGTAGTGTACATGCCATGGACTCTACTCCATCAAGGATATTTAAATTTACACACACACACACACACACACACACACACACACACATACACACTAAAATAAAACTGCGGACAGTTTATGTGGTGCACCATATAGTAACAGGGAGTGATTTCAGGCACAGCCTAATTGATGTGCAACATTATCATGGATAACGAGTTTGGCTGCTGGAGTGTAAACACTGCAGAGTCACTAACGCTCGTCTAAGCTCTGATAGCATCAAGGATTTAGTGGGGAAATACTACACAGTGGATGTGTCATGCTTTGTTTAAATGGGGTCGTGTTTACCGTGTTCACAAGCTCATATGAACACCCACCAAACAATCTCGTAGGTGGAAACTTTCTGAAAGATCAGCGTTGTCTGCTGAGGTTTTCAGAAATGGCCAGTTAGTCCTAAAACCTGGAAATGAGTTAGCATTTAGCACACTCGGTTTTCTCGGTTCAAAGTCAACGGGTTTTTGAACGGGTTAGATGCCTAAAAATAAGGTCTGTGGTGAGTTCAGAAAGGCAGAAAGGGGCTTAAGAGATTATATATTTTGTTCTACGATGTAAAATACGTCAGTTCAGTCAGTCAAAATCTGCGAGGAGCGATGAGGCCAGAGTTTAGAGTTTGGCGTCTAGACTCTGGCCTCATCGCTCCTCGCAGATTTGTTTACATGAGGAGAGGGAGTTTGGGAAGTGGTGATTATATATTCCCCCCTTAGCTGGAGCCTGCAGGTGGATGCTGGGGTGGAGGTGGGACAGGGCAGCAGCGGCATCGACAATAGATGAATAATAGTAGATGACGTACGGAGAATGACGTATGACGTGTGTAAGACTCGTTGCAGCTAGCTGCCGCAACTACTGGCTACCCAACTCGTGAATTTTTATGCAAAATCCAATGGAAAAAAACTGTTTTTGACGAGGAAACCAGGACGACGCTAACTTCCATGTTGGCCCACAAATAAACATCATCCCTGCAGCACTATATTCCCAACAGCCAATCTTTCTCCAGTGTCATTATGTCTTTGCATTTCCTGCATTACTGTAGCTTGCCAAATTGTTAGCCTCGTTGGCCTCTACACGCCAACAGTGGTGCCCTTGTTACGTGGCTAGCAGCAATGTTCTCATGACCTAACCACTTGAACGCCAAGCATACTGTGTACATGACTTCCCGTGCTGTAACCACAAGCTCACAATTTCCATTTGAAGGCAGCGTTAGTTTATAGCTACTGTACACACAACTTCAGCATGCAGAGAAATCCAAAGCTTGACAGACGTGTTGTGCGTTGTTGCCCCAGGACCTCACAGCAGGTTCATCTGTCTGTGCTTTCAAAGTCAAAGTTTGCAGTCGAGAGAAGAAAGAGGAGCAGCATCATTAGATGAATGAGCCACATTATTACTGCACCATACCTCCCACAAAGTTTTTCTCCAGGTAATCTATAATCTGGTTGTAGTCACTGATGATGGTGTCGCCGTGGAGGAAGACGGGCACCTCCTCGCCCAGGTTCAGCCTCATGAACCAGGGCTCCTTGTGCTCCTGCAGCGGCAAGCTCACATCCCTCTCCTCGCAGACCAGACCCTTCTCATTAATGACTAGACGTACCTGCAATCACAAACACACACAGCTGATGAGCAGGGAAGATGACACAGGGAAAGGATAAATTTAGTGTGTGTGATGCTGTCTGTCTTTTTGGGTATCAAATCAAAGCAGTAAAGTTGACAGGAGGAGAGAAAGGTTTGTGTGTGCTGTAAAAACATCACATTTTAATATAATGAATCAATATACGGGTGATTTTATGTCTAGAACAATATGCACAGGGGGAACTAGGGGACACGTTGTCCCTCACAAACATTATTCAGACAGTAAAATACAAAAACAAGCGAAGGCTGGTGATTCATTGCACAACAAATCTCATTTTTCAGTTGCTCTAAAGAGTCATTGCAGTAATACACAAACCTGAGCAGGGTGGCTAATAGTTTCAGCTGTTAAAGTTATGTTTGTATTGTATAGAATAAATAATCTTATCTATATTGTTTGTGTGGTCTGGCGAAATAATGGGGTGCTTGCTAACGTTTGAGCAAAAACCTTCAGGATCCATTGCTAGCGGGATGAAGGATAAGCCAAGGTCCATGGAGAGCTATTAGTGGGAATAAGATTAATGAAAGGAGATGACACTGGGGCTATGAAGTGCTACATTTGACCGCTTAGGAGGAACGACCAAATGGGAGTTTTTCCCAACATGGCCAGACACGGTGTAATGAAATAATACTGAGTGATTTAGTAACACAGGCGCAGTAATTACAGTAGGCCTGCTGCTTCAGACAGCAGGAACAAATGTGTGAATGCATCCTCAAAGTCAAACAAGAAAAAAAAAGCCTTCTACATCTCCATCAGTGTGACTTTGTTGCACACTAAATCAAGGATTTCTATATAAAACCGTCAAGTGTTTCAGGTCTCAGACTTACACTGCCGAGGTGTCCCTCAGTGATGGCCGCAATAACACAGTCATCGTTGCTTCAGGAGTTTGTTATATAATGAAATTAGTCACTCTTTAGTGATGATGCCAAGAAGTTCAGCTGCCCTGGAGGCACAAAATAAACTCATTTAAACTGGAATATAACATCCATCTGCATGTTACTACTATGTTTAATCAAGTACTGTACTTGGGTACAATTTCGAGGTTTACATATCCTACTTCATAAAGCTATTTCATCACATTTCTGAGGGGAATTTTGTACTTTTTATGCACTATTTTCTGCGATAGTTACCAGAAAACAGATCAAGTGTCTAGTTCTTCTCACAAATTACTTCATTTAAATACCTACCTGAGGCCCAAAGAGGTAGAAGTATCCAATAAAAAATATAAATGTACAAATTTGTTAAGGCCACTTTATTAGGTACACCTGGTCAACTGCTCGTTAGCTAATCAGCAAATTACGTGGCAGCAACTCAATGCATTTAGGCATGCAGACATGGTCAAGACAAGTTGCTGAAGTTCAAACTGAGCATCAGAATGGAGAAGAAAGGTGATTTAAGTGACTTTGAACGTGGCATGGATGTTGGTGTCAGACTGGTCTGAGTATTTACTGGGATTTTCAGCACAACCATCTCTAGGGTTTACAGAGGATGGTCCCAAAAAGAGAAAATATCCAGTGAGCCAAAATCCCTTGTTGATGCCAGAGGTCAGAGGAGAATGGCCAGACTGGTTCAAGATGATAGAAAGGCAACAGGAAGTCAAATCACCACTGGTTCCAACCAAGGTGTGCAGAAGACCATCTCTGAACCAACAACACCTTGTCCAACCTTGAAGCAGATGGGCTACAGCAGCAGAAGACCACACCAGGGGCCACTCCTGTCAGCTAACAACAGGAAACTGAGGCTACAATTCACACGGGTTTTCTCACCAAAACTGGACAATGTTAGATTGGAGAAACGTTTTCTGGTCTGATGAGTCTGGATTTCTGCTGCGACATTCAGATGGTAGGGTCAGAATTTGGTGTGAACAACATGAAAGCATGGATCCATCCTGCCTTGTATCAACGCTTCAGGCTGCTGCTGGTGGTGTAATGGGGTGGGGGAGATTTTCTTAGTACCAACTGAGCATGGTTTAAACACCACAGCCTACCTGAGTATTGTTGCTGACCGTGTCCATCCCTTTATGACCACAGTGTACCCATCTTCTGATGGCTACTTCCAGCAGGATAACGCACCATGTCACAAAGCTCACATCATCTCAAACATGACAATGAGTTCACTGTACTCCAATGGCCTCCACAGTCACCAGATCTCAGTCCAATAGAGCACCTTTGGGATGTGCTGGAACTGGAGATTCTCATCATGGATGTGCAGCCAACAAATCTGCAGCAACTGTGTGATGTCATCATGTCAATATGGACCAAAATCTCTGAGGAATGTTTCCAGCAGCTTGTTGAATCTATGACACCAAGAATTGAGGCAGGTCTGAAGGCAAAACGGGTCCAACCAGGTACTAGCAAGGTGTACCTGATAAAGTGCTAGAGTAGAGTGTATATCTATAATGTTACAATGCTGGATGTTCATTTGAATCATGGCCAAAGTTTCAAATAATTGAGGTAAACAGATGTAAAAGTAATCCCTGTGAGCACAAACCTCAGCCTTCAGACTGTTTCCCTGATTTTGGATCTTATTCCTGCTGAAACATGTCTGATTGTGAATATTCTGTTGTTGTTCTGTGGTAGAAAAAGCCACTATACTCCTTTAAAGTCATTTTTCCCTGGCTGCACACTGTGACCCCTAAACGCTGACCAACCAGAGCAGTCTGGGCTGTTTTGGGAGGGGGGCATAAAGAGTCAGGTGCTAAAACAGAGTCTAAAACTGAGGGTGAAAACAGACAGTATGAGTGTGAGTGTTTTCTGATCATTAAAGCATGTAAAGATGTTCTTGTAGAAAACTTAATTGCAAGTACAAGCCTGATAATGAGCATAATAGCTCCTCTTAAATGCCAAATAAACAACTATTAAGAAATAATATCAATAAATATCTGCTATTTGTAACTGAAAATAGTACCACGCACAGATTATGAGACGTCAGCCCCTGGAGAATTGAGAATTGTTAACAGTCAATTCACAGGCTTTGGTCCCTGGCCCTTTACCTGTTAGGCATATTCACTAATCCATCCATGATACTAATAAATCAACTACCTCTACAATATCACCATCTGTTCCTGTTTGGAGGGTGCTGACCCCTGATGTAGGCCGGGGGCCGCTGGACTATGTAACTGCATATTAAGTAGTTAAAAGTAGCTGTTGCTTACATACAAGCTGTGTTTCCATTTAAGTGATTTTTAAGTGAATTTTAAATTGTTTCAAAAAGGAAATGCAAATTATTTATCAACTGATTTGGAGTGAATAAACCTGGCAAAGCGCAGTTTTATTAGAGTTTGGCGGTAAAGGCTTTACACACAGCTGAAACCTGCCAGTTAAAGGAGTAGAAGAAGTAAAGGTTGCAAACAAGACACAAAACCAGTCGAGAGAAAAATAAAGAGAGGTGTTCAGGAATTTATATAAACTGTTCTTTCATATCAGCTAGTGTCGGCCATGTTTCATGCTGTTCTGAGACAAATGCTGCGTCTCAAATCGCGTACTTCTGTACTTACACTTAATATTTTGAGTGCATAAGTGCGTTCACACTGAGAGGTATGGAAAAATGCACTGAGTACACAGATGGCGCACTCAAAACGGTCAAGAAGTTGAGTGTGGAACTATGGACACTTCTCGCACTCAATGGTCGCCATCTTGGCTATGTAGCGGAAGAGGAGGGACCACTTTTCAAACTGGAAATAGCAGCCGAGGACTATGCGACCGTGAACGACGCTGCATTGTGCAAATACATGTGTTTTTTGCACTAAGCACCACTATACTGTTGTCGGGTATAATCCAGCAGTATGTTTATTGGGTTAATTTAGCAATCTGTAATGATTTGGTACCTCGAACGGTAACGTGAATGCATAGCGCATCAACTCTTCTTCAGCAAAGACAAAAACCACGTCATGCAAACATAAAAACTTTTTAGCGCAACTGAGTACGTTTTATAGAATTTTGCCATTTTCAAATAGCTTTTTATTGCGATACTGTAAAATGCACGTAAAAATAAGTTTATGGAAACATGGCTATTGTTGTATTGGGATTAGGATTAATGTAACATATGATTTTTTTTCCTGCAAAATTAGTGCTTTTACTGCTAGTACCTCCATTTTGAATGCATCTTATTTCAACGTGTTTAGGATTAACTTACTTTGTTGCCAAACAGTTTAACAGCAAAGCATCTCCCTGAGCCACACAGTGCAAGTGTAAGTTATTCGTGCTTCTCATAATATGATTGACTGAATAAATAGCTACTACGAATAAAATGGATGCTGATAACATTTCTGTTATTGAATGCAGGACTTGTACAAGCAACAGAGAGTTTTACATTGTTACACTGGTACTTCTTAAGTTAAAGCTCTGAATACTTTTTCCATCACTTGTTGTTAATGCATAATTAGCATTAAACTAAAATTAAATGCTCAGTCCCTTTAACTAGTCTGGCGTAGCTACACATTTTGATAAATACAGGCCTGTCTTAATTAGACGCCTGGTCTGTATTTTTCGGATGCGTAAAACTGGATTGTTGACTACCTATGTGAGCTACTGTTAGCTAGCTGCTTAGATTGTGCACACAAATATAAATGTTTTAACATTTGTCAATATGGAGATGCTACACATTAGCTCAGTCGATTTCATTTTATGAAACCATGTGCACCAGAGGAGACCTTAAGCCATTCAGATTTACCAGCATAACAAAAAAAAAACCAAGTGTTGACTCCCTCCTTCTGACGCTGTCATGAAGTCAGAATATGTGTCCATTCCTCCATTACCCGCTAAGTTACTCATATTCCTTTAGTCCAAAATGGCCCACCATTCAAAAGAACCAAAAGTATTTTTCTAAGAAATAATCTAAGTCATGAATATTGTTTAAACAGGATAAAGTGGTGTTGTGTTGGTTTGTCGGGCGCCAGTATATGGAAACTAACTCTTAAATGACTGACCAGACACTTGGCTGGCGTCATGACACTCTGCTCTCTGCACAGACAGAAAACAGCAGAGTGTGAGAGTCTCACAGAAGGTGTACTGAAGGTGTAAATCTCTAACCTGCAGGCTTTAAGGTTTCCAGTGCTCTATTGATCTGTGAAGCCGGCCTCTAAATATGCTGTTACTCCAGGGTATCAAGATGTCTTTATCATATCTGTTGTGCTCACGATACATCACTCGTCTGAGGTAGATGAATATATTGTGTGGACGACTTCAGGCCACGAGAGCACAGTTACTGTGGCAGTTAGTCGTGAAGCATTATAAACACAGATGAAGGAAAGGAAAGTGTCGTGCAGGAGAAATTCAATGGCCCAGCTTCCCTGTTCTCCACAGGAACCTGCTGAGGCACACACAGACGTGTAAATAATCCCCCTGAACGCCTGATGACGATATCGTCTTCACAGGGAGATCTGTTGGAGAAGTGACTCCTTTGTCATTTTCACTTGCTGAGTGTCTCGTTGTCAAAATGTTAACTGTAAGTTGTCTTTTTAGAAAAAGGAAGAGTGTTTTCACGCCACACAACATTGACTAAATATAACACTATCTTTCAAGGTGCTGCGGCGATACTGTGACCAATCGTGTTGCACGCATTTGTGCTACATTAAGGCCCGAAATACTCAGTTCAGTTCTGGTGGAGGGGACAACCTAGGGCTTGGCCTCTTAATCTTATAAAAGCCATTCCCAAAATGCCATTTAAAGCATGCATCAGCTTGCGTAACAACAAATGTCACACACCGTTGCAGAAATACACAAAATCATGAATTCAGTGCTGCAATCTCACTGAACTTTGTGTGTTTTGTTATAAAGAAAAATGCATGCTCAGGATTCTCAGTCCATTGACAGTGCAGTCACACATGATTGTAAAGTCACTCCAGCTCCTCCAGCTCCAGGATTGACGCGATAATCATGACAGTGAGCTCGGTGTTTACCCTCTGCTGAGTGACAACCGGCACAATCAGCCGCTCAGACTTCAGTGGCTGTGAGCCAACACTCGAGTCTTACAAGTGACGTACCAACATGAGACTGAGCATCAACTCAAGGTTGTTGGGGAGGAACACACAGTTACACCCTCCTTCAGCTCACAGACACAGAGCTACAGCTGTTGGTGCACTGAGACATTTCTCATGACAAGATTATTTAACCAATCCTGTAGTAAGGTGTGTATTAACAGAATAAAGCATCAGCAGAGTAAAACACTTGAGGGCTGATGATTATTTTCTTTATTTATTCATCTGCCAATTATATTCATAATTAGTCAATTAATCATTTGGTCTATGAAATGTGGCCTTCACAACTTTTCTAAAACCAAAGATGACGTCATCAGTATGTTTGCTTTGTCCGATCAATCCAAAACTGGAGAATATTCTGTTTATTCTTACGTTAAACAAAAACTCAAGCAAGTCTTTACTTCTGAAAAGCTGGAACCAGATAATATTTGGTAATTCTGCTTAGAAAATGACTTAAAATTAATTGATTATCAAATCAAACGCTGATATTTTTTCTGTTGATCGACTCAGTGATTAATCGACTGATAATTTCAGCTATAAAACTCACTAATATAAATTATAACTGTCATCCATGTGTACACACACACGGCACAGATGGAGGTCAGTGAACAAGAGATAAAGCACCAACTGTCACTTCACAACAGTGAATGTGCATTTTTTAAAGGAGCACTTGGCAAGTTTGTGTTAGCTTAAAGAGAAACTGAAAGGTCAGGATTGAAGCAGCAGAAGCCAAGATGTGTTGACTTTCAGTCCCTAATACGGGTCAAGCTCCATAAATACTGGATGCTGCATTTCCCATAATGCACCTTGATAATGCCAATAGACCAATTCATAATTTTCATTATTTACAATAACTTCCTGGCAGAAAACCCTCACGTCACGTACATAAAATCAAATGGCGCCGAGCAAACGCTGCCTCGATTGATAACCACCTAAAAAAGCCCACCAAAAAAATCAATATTAGTTTAAGTGTACACTATATTTAGAATATTTTCAGGGCTTCATCTTGATGTCAGACAGTCTTTTACGACAGGGGACTGAAGCTGTTAACTCAAAGCCACCAGACTCTACTGACAAAAACAGATAACTGGAGTTGCTGATCTACAGTACTGCAGCCAATATCAGTTAATGTGTAAGGTAAAGCAGAGCAACGTTTTTATATAGCATACACACAGATATAAATTTTAGTTTTGCTGTGGCCCCGTCTGCATCAGTACAATGCTTACATGATACATTTGGTTTATCAAAGATGATAGCAAAGCAACCAAGTACATAAAATCAGCTCAGCAGAAATGTCAGACAGGTCGGACCACAGTGTTTAAATATATCTTATTACATATTATATATCTTATTCTTACTAACATCTATAAACGTTACAGTTACAGCTAACAATCACGACAGAAACGACAGCAGATATTCCATGTCTCCGCATTGAAATTGATTACCAGTTGCCTATCAGAAAGGGGTTGTTGATGTTAGCACACTGGATCGTTTCAAACTTGACAACAGAAAACATATTATATTGGTTCTTTTGTTTTTCCTGTTAGAATGTTTTGCGCTGTATGTGGATGACATCAGCTGGCAGGAAGTAAACATGAACCCAAGGTGTTGCCTCGCAATGCAGTTCCAGTGAAACGGTCAATAGAGAGTCAAAGTAAAACTTCTGGGTTCTGCTCCAGAACTAAGAAAATCTCATTCAAATCCCACTAACATTTGTAATAATGCAGTTAACTATAAATCAAGCTTGAGAACAGAGACGTTCTCAACACTGTGCCAAGTTGTTTACTCTATTTACATGAGGATGGTATTTTTTTAGTAGGCTCATGTTCTTGTTTAGTCAATATAAGCAATCTTCTCCCAACAGCGTCCAGTACAAGTCAGAAAACCAACATGTTGTCAGCAGTACCAGTTCTAGCCAGGTGAGCCATCGTGAGCCACATTCTCACTCCGACCTCGTCACATATGTTTTGGTCATGGACTTTCCTGTTACATGTATTGTCTTCTTTCAAGATACCCTTCTGTTTTCACAGGAAATTTAACATTTACGTACAGTCTCTTTCAAAATAAAAGCACTACATCGGTACAAAAACCACAAATTGACGGGGGTTTTTTTCCTGCAACAACAAACACACATGGTTGGGTTTAGGAAAAAAAGAACAGGGTTCGGCTTTAGAATCTTACGGGATGTGGACGCCGCTCTCTTGGGTAAAATTCGGTGTTTGTTGGACCCATCCACCACCCCTCCTGCCCACCCCACTGGGACTTTCTCTGCCCTAACTTTCTGACCATGCCAGGCGCCATTAAACTATAACAGCAACTGGCCACGTATCACGCCAACGTGAAAGCACGCCTTTTTTCATTGGTTTCTGACGCCGCAAGTCACTGCTCAAGTGCGGGATTTCGACAACTTTGGAGTGACACCAGGCTCGTTGGCAATATCAGTTGATAACATTACATTACAAGCTGGACAGTACTGTGTGGACGACTGATTTAATGAGACACTAATGAGACAGAAGCGCTAATAACCATTATATTACTACAGCTTTCTCTACTGTTGATAGACAGAGCGGCCATCTTGGATTTTGATGTCGTGGTCGATGAGGTTCTTCCAACTTTCTGAGTCAGAAATCTGACTGGGAACCTGGAAATCACAACTTCCCAGTTCAAATGAAATGAACCATTCACTAACCCCAGCGACATCACAGGGGTTATTTGCTCTACGAGTTTCACAGCTCCTCCAGAGCCACAGCAGACAGAATACAGATGTTTTCATAGTGGTGCTCCAGGTGACTAGTACACTGAACTTTGTGTAAAATTGGTGGCGTGCCCCTTTAATATACATGCTGTTTGTGAAGTTAAACCCTGCAGGTCATAAGTAAGAGCACAAAGTCTTCTTTATTCTGGTTATTACTGTGAATGAATCATGTGAGCTTTCAGAGTTTTGAATATCTTGATTTTATCGCACATGCTCATCTAATAGCAGAGGTACAGCCTAAGGTAGACTCACAGGAGCCCTTAAAATAACACTATATGCTATGATTCAGCTGCAGAAGGGGGAAGATGGCCTTTGGTTTGTTTTGCACATCATTTTAATCAATTATTTAGGATGTCATGTGTCAGAGCACATAGGTTGTTGCCACATTTACCAGCCACAGAGAGACAAAATAGCTCCAACATGTTTATAAAAGGTGGAAGCTGCTGAGGTATGAGGGGGGTTGATGTATGCGGTGGTAAATAAACAGAATATTGACCACCAGTCCTGCTATATGTCGAGGAAATGAGCCCCATGCTGCAGCGCTTCTCTAACGGGAGATCTGCCCAGCTGCAGGATCATATTCATATTCCGGAGGTATGTGCAGGAATAAACATGCACCAATAACACAACATGTTTGGATCATAACAAACACAGGGAGCTGCACGCTGTGGCATCATGCAAAGAGACGTGGAGACACCTCCATTTTCAAGCTCTGCTCTTTTTTTTTTTTTTTTTTTTACCTTTTGAGAGGTGAAAGACTGCGTCCAGTGGTACAAAACCAGCCTGTCTTTATTGAAGGGTTTGGGCTCTGCCGTCGGTTCTTCGCACTCCTCCCCGTCTGTGATTTTGCCGTCTTCATCCATGGCTGAGATGGGCCACCAGCTACAGTTGGTGGGGGTAACATGGTTGGAAGACGCCATGACAGAGCGTTTTGTGCGTGTGGAGGAGAGGAGAGGAGCGAGGAGGGAGAGAAGAGGAGAGAGAGAGAGAAACAGAGAGAGGAGGAGGAGGAGGATTTCAGCAGCTCGAGCTCAGCATCATCGGTTCACGCGCCAGCAGCATCCGTCAGTGTCGGACAGCTCCCGTGCTGGAATCGGCTTCACCTCCAAATGCGGACAGATTTTTATAAAAGCATAACAAATCCAAATGCAGACAGCGTGTTACTCGAGCATGCTGCTTCACTTACAATAAATCAATGTGTAACCGTAGCCTATTGCATCACATGATGAGCCACGCACAAACATGCGCGGTGGAAACGCGCGGAGGGAGCGTTTCATTGGAAGGTCAAGCGGCTCACTGTAAGGACACATGGAGGCTGTAGATCCCAGGACTCCTGCCATGGTGTCAATATATGGTGTCAATATGCCTTTAGATAGGCCTACTGGCTAAAAACAAACAAACAAGAAAGTAAAAAGAAATCTCAACAGATATTTGCAACATGTGTTTAGGTCTATAATTTCAGTGGTTGAACTTTTATTCAAGCTGTAATTACATTTGTAATTAAATTGAGTATTGAAACTTTTGCTGGTTTATATTAACATTACTGAATTCCAGTAGAAAATGTACTTTTTATTACAGGGCTGCACAATTAATCAAAATATTATTGAAATCACAGTGTGGCCAAGTGCAATATCCACATCATATGAGCTGCAGTTTTTTGATAAAAGGTAAAATGTGTCACAACATACCATTACAATTGTTGTGCTACACAGATGCCTTTATCAAATTCCAGACATATGGGAGCAAGTTTTTCTGGTAAAGACCCTGCAAAAACCACATTATCATTTCTTTTTTAAATATATATATATATTTCCAATGAAAATAACCAGGCTACAATTCTCACGAAAACCTCGATCCATGTCGCGATATCTGTCAAAATAATCAAAATATTTATTTATTTAATAATTTATTTATTCATTGTTATTCTTCTCATCATTATTGTCATTCTCATGATTGTTATTATTAATATTATTATGATTAATAATGATAATAATAATCTTTTTTATTATTTAGATATCAAGCAGGCCTACTTTTTATTGCACTGACAGCTGTGTTACATGTACCTTTTCAGATTAAAATTTTACATTAAAAATATAATGCCTTATAAAATAGCCTAGAATGAAAACCAGTGGTTCCCAATCTTTGTGACCCCTCACAAAAAAGCATTGTCTAGTTGGGGCCCTCGTCACATTTCCACCAAAGAAAGATTTGCCTGCCAAACTTTCATGTTTCTAGTTAAATAATTGTTATTCTCAATGGTGGAATACCCATCTTTTGGACTATATTGCACATATAGCCTAGGCTATTTGTTGGAGTTGCATGACAATATATATATATTTTTTTAAAAAGTGGATATATCAGTATTGGTTATAAGTCAAATGAGTTGTTACATAGGCCTATATCTGCAAAAAATCAAATATCATGCATCTCTACTATTTATACCTCATTAAACTTTTGCACAGCCCATGGACAATATTTCAAACTATTCTGCAAAAAACTACAACTTACAAAACTGTGAAGTTCTTTAACTATACGTAGCTACATATTTTTTTATGATAGCTATTTTTTCTTCTTTTTTTCTGGTGTTGTTTTGTATTCTACAGCCTATTCACGTTTGTCTTTTTTTTTCAAAATGTTTGCTGTTATACACTGATACACTTATTCCTTGTATGTGAAGACCTGATTTCCCGGATTTTGAAGAAAACTCTATCCATCCATCTACCTACGGATGTGTATTTCAACCAAGAAAACAGGCGGCTACAAATTCGAATACATTGGTATAAACCAGCAGAACTTCAATGAAGCATTGGTTCACAAAAAAATAAAAATAATTTTGAAGTAACGATTCTTCTTCCTGGTCAAAATGGAAACTGGGCGCCTACAATACCCATAATGCATCTCTACCTATCGCAATTTTAGCCCGAAATTCGTGTGTTATGCTAGCAGCTAGCAGCAGCTAATGTAGCCCGGGGCGACTAGCCTAGCTGCAGCAGAGAGTAGGGACATGCTAACAGACATCAGCTACACTCACTTCTTCATAACTCCACACACTAAGATGTGTCTTCATGTTTAAACTCTTTTCTAGACCCAAAAATACGATATTCGGCGCCAACCGTCGCTTAACGTTAGTGACGTCATCTGTCGCTACGCCACTCCATAGCTCCACCTTCCACCTGTGGTCCAACATGACAGTAGGTTGCTATGGCGATTTTGACTTTTACTATTAATACTTTAAGCAACCTATATTGAGCTCATAATACTTGCTGATAGTAACCTAGGTTTATTTACGGGACATTTATTTGCAACGGTAATTGAGATATTTCACATTAGGCAGCAGGCACATCAGATTCCCGTAGGAATGGACCTCCGGTTGACTCCTCTCTGTACACATAGGTAAGCGGAAACCAGACGTTAGTTTATTTAAGTAGCCTACAACATCTGAGTTTTATCCACTGCTGCTAAGTAGTAACATTATTCCCAAAAGTTTGCATTTTTCAAGTAAACACTGTTACTTTTAACACCTTAAGCATGGTTAGCCAAAATTTAGCCTTGCTGTTAGCCTAGGCAACATACAGCTACTCAAGTGATGTTAGCTTAACATTAGCTTATTTTGAATACACTACTTTTGTAACTGAGCAATTTCACATTTATGTGGTATTTTAACTTTGTAAAAGACCTGACTTCTTCTTCCACTGCTGGTCATTAGTTTTGCAAAAAGTTTTTTTCAAATTTATTTATTAATTTTTTGACAGCACCTTTTTTTATTGAACATAAGAAGAACATACAAAAGTATAAACATACAACATCTTGTATAGGATGTGCGTAAAATTAGTAACAAAATAAAATAGGCTAGAGGGAAATTTAAATTCATAAATATAGGAATGATGAAAATTAGTAAATTAAGAAGAAAAAACAGGCTTACCAAATCAGTCAAAAGGGAGCAAACAATATCGAGATCCAACACATGTTTTGTAAAAGTTTTAACATAGTTTATGTTTTTAGAGTAGGCTTAGAAATACTTTTACTTTTGATAGGTTTGATTTAGGCATATTTAGCTGGTAGTGCTTTTATTGAAGTATCAATTTGAGTAGGCCTACAGGACTTTTACTTGCAATCAAATATTTACATTAATTTATTGATATTTTTACTTGGGTAAAAGACCTGACAACATCTTCTACCTTAGCTGCTCATTAGTATTACAAAAAGTTCAACACAGTTTTCAAAGGGAATTTAAATATCTATAATGCAGGTACCATCATTTCCCAGCAGAGGGAGTGAAGATAATAAAGTACAGGACAATGCTGCTGTCCTACAATTAACACAATAGTTCCCCCTGTGCAGTGTTACATTTAAAAAGTGATTATTAGATGATATAGTAGCAGTAAACTCATAATCTGCAAGTAGGCTTCTGTAGTTATCTAGTAGGCCCAATCTACTACCATAATATCCTGATATATAATAGATAAATCAGCTTTCATGGTAAAATGAGTAGGCTATAAAGTAAACTATAGGCCACTGTAATGATAACGTCATAGAGCTACACTGTAAGAAACAGGGTTTATATATAGGTCCACTATTAAAGTTTGTATTACCCCTACCACAGACACACACTAATGTCCAATTGGAGTACTGTAGAAATGTTATTATACTATATTATACGATCTATGAGAGCATGCAGACCATATGGAAACATCAATGGGAAATTTCAGAAATACATATCTAATTTTAGATTCATCTTTCCTTATGTTTAATCGCCTATTAGAGAATAATGACAAACTGCAGGGGAAAACTTATAGAGTCCTGAATGGCATGTACTTCAGCCCCGAGGTGGCAAGACTCTGGCATGGCTCCTTGCAGGCAGCAGAGTAAGGATTGGGTTGTATTTTTGGAAGGGTGTGTGTGTGTGGATTGGTCGCCTTGTTAGGTCTGCTAAAATATTTCCAACAGCAGCGACTGTCAGGAGATAGCTGGGTGGCAGGGACAGGGGGAGAGGGGCTTTTCTCTGTGGCCACCTGGAAAAAGCCATGTAAGATCAGTGGCTTGTCAAGAAAGAAATACAGAAATAATTCGACTTAATGACATTTTCATCCAAATTTGTAACACCCAAATTTATTCTGGAGGAAGCTCAATCCAAGAAGAAGACGACACCGGAGTAAAAAGGACAAACTTAAGTTTTTTTGGAAAGTGTTGTGCGCACCGGAGCTTCATGGACACGCGTAGAAATCCCCAAACCAACTCCAAAAGAAGAACCCCCCACAAGTTGAGCACCAAGGATATCTCCAATCAGTTTTGATGTCAGGTGAAGGTGAGGTCAGACTGACGGAGCTTTTATCTTTAGCCAGGTAACAGACTTAAACTTTACTTTACAGATCGGTGCGTAATTGCGCAGCGGTGAGGCATGAGTGGAGGTCGCTTTGAGTTTGACGACGGCGGAGCTTATTGCGGAGGCTGGGAGGGAGGCAAAGCCCACGGCCATGGCATTTGCACCGGACCCAAAGGCCAGGGGGAGTTCTCCGGCTCCTGGAACTACGGCTTCGAGGTGGTGGGAGTCTACACCTGGCCCAGCGGAAACACCTACGAGGGGTACTGGTCGCAGGGGAAGCGTCACGGCCTGGGAGTAGAAACCAAAGGACACTGGATTTACAGAGGGGAATGGACTCATGGCTTCAAAGGGAGGTATGGCATCCGGATCAGTGTTGGCAGTGGAGCAAAGTACGAAGGAACATGGAATAATGGGCTTCAGGATGGATATGGAACAGAAACATATGCGGATGGAGGTGAGATTCACAAAGTCAGACTTTTGATACTTGAAAAAGCAGTACTCACATATCATATTGAAGTAAAAGTGGCAAATACTCGATTACTAATAAAGTAACAGAGTAATTCCCCCTTCAGATGTAGTGGAGTAGATGTATAGTGACATAGCATTGAGGTTAAGTACAAGTATAGTGCTTGAGTAAATACACTTTGTACTTAGTTACACTGGAGCTCTGCACTATATGTGATTACATCAGTGGTAGAAGTACTCAGGTCCCCAGGTAAAAATAGTAACAGGCTTACATAAAATGTAAAAATATTCTGTTACAACTTCTGGAAGTTTAATATAAATAAAATTATAAAAGTATGCTTTAAGTACAGAAAGCGCTGGTTAAGGTGGAGTTAATTTTAGTTTTAATCTAAAAAAAAAACAAAACAACATATTTTATTTGATGATCATGATTGAATTTGTGAATTGACCCCAGATGATCAATACCATTTTATCTATTTCATAATTATATTTTGTATCATTAATCTGAATCTGAAAAGGTATCAAATTAATGTAGCAGAGGAAAAAGTTCAATATTTACTTGTGAAATGTAGTGAAGCAGAAGTATAAAGTAAAGGACAAGTACCTCCAAACTGGAGTACTTGAGTAAATGTACTTAGTTACTCTTCACCACTGAAATGTGGAGATGTGAATGTGCATCTGCAGTAGTAAAGGAAGCATTCAGATGCTTTACTTAAGTAAAAGTTATAGCGCTGTACTGTGAAATACTCCATGACAAGTCAAAGTCCCGCATTCAAAATGTCACTTGAGTAAAACTGCTATTGGAAAAATGGAAAATATTTAAAATAAAAGTACTCATAACTCAGAAACAGGACACTTCTGAGTGTTGAGAGACATACTGTTATATTTGAAGCATTAGCCTAATGTGCAAGTAGCATTTTATTGCTGATCTAGTTAAAGCTAATTTTAACTTTTTTTTTATATACTGTTGGGTAGTTTAATCAATAGCAATGCATCTCTTTTTAAAACTAGCTTTTTAAATTATGGTTTTATGGTAAGTCTTAATCCATAAAGTCAGTCCAGCTGTCATTAGCAGCTGAGTAAAAGCATTAAACAGCATAAAATGGATATACAGAAGTAAAGAAGGACATCGAAATTGTTCTTGAGTTGGGTAATAAGTTACTCTCCACCACTGGATCACACAACAGTGACCATTCAGAGGTTGATAACTAAATCATGCAGTAGTACAACCAAAACCAATCAAGCCAAGCGTGGCCATATGATCCGCTGCACTGAGTTCATAACAGGCGACGTGGAGACAAATCAGCTCATGATGTCTGCCTGTAACCGGAAGAAAATATCACCCTGCTGCTGTCAGTCAAAAGTGTTTAAAGCTTGTTGGAAATCAAACGCCACAGGAATCTTTCCATTTTGCTAAACTACACCGGCGTCAACAGTGGTGGAAAAAAAAAATAAAAAAGGAATACTGACATGTAAAAATTATTTTAAAAAGACTCTGCTTTCAAAACCTTAACTAAGTAAAAGCACTGAAATTAGAAATACTGATTATGCAGAAAAATGTTCCCTCTCTTTAAACTGTGTGCCTAAATAGTCAGTGTTGTGTAGTCAAATAAAAAATGCATCCAGTCAGGTTTAGTTGTGTTTGTAAATGTTGACTCTGCAAAGTAACAAGTAACGATAGCACTCATGTAACTAGAAAGTAACTATGTCAGATAAACGCAGTGGAGTAAAAAGTTCAGTATTTCCGTCTGAAATGTAGTATAAAGTATAAATTTAAAGTATCATAAAATGGAAGTACTTAAGTAAAGTATAATAACCGTTAAATTGTTCTTTAAATAAAGTACTTGAGTAAATGAATGTACTTTACTTTCCACCACTGATGAATCATACAGAATTTGTCGTTAACAGGTCAGATCAGGTTGGATAAAATGAAAGTTTGTATCTCAAGTAAAAAAACAATCCTTTAGATTTTAAGTAACGTGTTAATCCTTAGATACTCTCTGGAAGCTTCTGCTGTGTACTTATCCCCCAGGTCATCCATTTGACCGTGTGGAGGAAACTAAATAAGTTAGACAAATAAAATCGACTGTAGTGATCTCTGCTGGTACAATAGCAGTGGGAACCCCTCCTCAACAGCTGACTCATCAGCTTTAAAGTCCAGTCTGGTGGAAGTTGCTGTGGGGGATGTGATAGCACCAGATGTCAGGATGTAATAATAGCCCACAAGCCCCATGCCCTCCTGGCCTCACGGGCTGAGGCCTAGCTGTCACTCTAATCCACACTCATGTCAATTATAGCATGAGACTGGAGCTCAAGATGACTTGTCAGTGAGAACATTAATGAACTTTCACACTAAAGATATCCATGACATTCTGGTAGAGATAAATGGACGGGTAGTTTTATATGGAGTGGACTATTTTCACTCCGAGCCATGTTTCAAAGTCTACAGCCGCGCTAGCCGCTCTGTAAGGCAGTTAGGCTAACATCAGCATGCTAATGTGCTCACAATGGCAATGTTCAGTAGGAATAATGTTTACCACCTTGACCATCTTAGTTTAGCATGTTAGCATGATAGCATTTGCTACATGTAACTGCCACTAAACACAAAGGGCAGCTGAGGCTAAGTACTGGCTAACATCTCTAGCGGTTTTCTAAGACACTTTTGATTATCAAAGTGATCAAAAACACTAGCCTATATATAAAAATAAATACTATTAACAACAGGAATGCACGATAATATCAGCAGTTATCGGACGATATTGGCTTTAGAATTAAATATCGGAATCGGCCAACATGCTGATAATATTGACACGTCATCGGAATTGGCCAATATCAGCTTTAAAAAAAAAAAAATCAGAATTATTTATTTTGCACAATGAATGAATATTACATACATTGAAAAGTATTGTATTTCATGTCTCCATCTCCTGGTGGGCCATTATGATGAGAGTATGCATGTATAGAGGGAATTGCCTTGTTGTTTACAAATACTTCCGGGTAGAAAACCAGCAGAGTTTAGCTATATATATATATATATATATATATATATATCACATTTTTCACGTCACTATATCACCGTTTAGACTAATCTGATGTTTGTAAAGTCTATAAACAGTGATTGAACAAACATTAATATTTCTGTGTGCACATTTTGTAATTAATAATATGGTTATCGTACATTAGCTGGGCTAACCGTTAGCTGTTAGCGGTGTCTGCAAAGCAGTTTTGTGTTGCTATGTGTGGTATTTATTCAGTTTTGGGAAATCACGATGTCTAGAAAGCATCAGTGGCTGCAGCTGACAGGGACAGCTAACAGCAGCAGCAAAGCTAACATCAGGACGTCATCTGTTAAAAGCCTCCCGTTGTCGGATACGACATGAAACTACTCGTTAGCTCAATCATGTTGTAACTAAGACATGCGCTGGAAAAAATATTTTTTTCACGGACCGTTTGTTCAGTCATTGTGTTTATAGACTTTACAAACATCAGATTAGTCCAAACGGTGATATAGTGACGTGAAAAATGTGATATATATATATATATATATATATATATATATATAGCTAAACTCTGCTGGTTTTCTACCCGGAAGTATTTGTAAACAACAAGGCAATTCCCTCTATAATATGATGTTAATTCCACTACAGAAGAGACTTGATGATCATTAAAATCATGTAGGGAAAAAGTGGATCGATACCAGTATTGGTTATCGGTCAAATGAGTTGTTACATATCAGCATATGGGATATCAGCAAAAAAATCCAATATCGTGCAACCCTAATTAACAATATGTAAGTTACAAAGCTGACTGTGAAAAGTGTCGACTGTTTACTTCCTGTTAATTGTACAGTAATGTTATTACCTTTACCTCCGACCTTAGTGATCACAATGCTTTTTCATCCTTCAGTTGGTTACTTCACTTTTCACAGTTTGCTTTGTACATATTGTTGAAAGTATTTACTGTACGTTTTTGTATAAAGTGTATTAACATTTTTATAGTCACCCCAGTGTCAAAGATAACTCACTCAGTGTTGCACCTACATTAGCCTGATTTTCAGAGCTTTGCCAACATAAGGTCACCATGATTCTCTTTTAAACTTGGTGCTTGAAGAGCTGATAGAAATTTTAATGTGACTGATGTACACCATCTTACGAAAGTGAGCAGTAAAGATCAGTAGAGCGGACCGCCATCATAAAGTTTATGGTGCTTTTCTTCATTTCAGTAGCTAGCTAGGCTAGCTAACCGGCTAACCCCGATATTAAAATGAAAATGATGATATGGCAAGTACTATTAACAAAATGTACAAAGCTAACTGTGAAAAGTAAAGTTACTTTAGAGTTGACAGGAAGTAAACAGGAGTTAAGTTCATAATAGGGATACATCACACTACACTGTGCAAGTAGAGAAAACAGTAGGATTTGCTATGAAGGAACCGTGTGTGTCTGTACAGAATTTTGTGCCAATCCATCCAGTAGATGTTGAGATATTTCACAAGAAAAAAGTGAAAACTTTGACCAGCTAGTTGCGCACAAGGACAAACCACGGGATCGCCAAATAATCAGGATTCTTCCTCTGGGTGCAGGGACTGTTTGTACCAAATATGGCAACAATAAAATAGCTGTTGAGATATTTCAGTCTGCACCAAGGTGGAGGTCAAACCAAGCAACAGACTGACACTGCCATCTTTAGAGTCATGCTGTTAGCATGTAAAATGTAGCCTCTTGTGTTTTGTATGTGGTGCAGTTAGAAAAGAATAACTCCCTGCTTTCTGATGTTTCCAGGTACTTTCCAGGGTCAGTTCACAGGTGGGATGCGGCACGGCTATGGGGTCCGTCAAAGCGTCCCTTATGGCATGGCAGCCGTTGTCCGCTCCCCTCTCCGTACCTCCCTGACCTCCCTTCGCAGCGAGCACAGCAACGGCACCGTCTTGCAGCAAGACATCCCCGTCATCACCACCACCAACGCCTCAGGTGAGGAGATACCCGTCGCAACCCCTACCCAGCTGGGACCTTCCCGTGGAGGCTTTGCCCTCACGCTCCAGGTGGACCCAGAGGCTGTGAAACCCAAGAAAAAGGGCCTGTTCCGCAGGAGCTCCCTGCTGGGTAAGCTGAAGAAGTCCGACTCAAGTACCTCGCTGTCCAGCCAGAAGAGCAAGATCAGCTTCCTGAGGACAGAATCGGCTCTCAGCTCCAACGCCAGTGACACCAACTCCACCATCAGCATCGGGGACGAGAGCCTGACCGGAGCCGAGGATTTCCCCCCAGTGGAGGCCGACATTGACGCCACCACCACAGAGGTCTACATGGGCGAGTGGAAGAACGACAAGCGCTCAGGATATGGAATAAGCGAAAGGTCCAGCGGGCTGAAGTACGAGGGCGAGTGGCTAAACAACCAGAGACACGGCTACGGCTGCACCACTTTCGCCGAGGGAGGGAAGGAGGAGGGCAAGTACATGAACAACATGCTAGTGAAGGCCATGAAGAAGAGGGTGATCCAGCTGAAGGGAACCAAGATCAAGCAGAAGGTGGAGCGGGCGGTGGAGGGCGCTCAAAGGGCTGCAGCCATCGGCAAGCAGAAGGCAGAGATCGCTGCTTCCAGGTGAGAATGGATGATGGAAAGATGATTCTCCTTAACTCTTTTTTTAACTTGTTTATCAGGAAAATATTTATAAAGACAAACAGTCTCTTCTGAGTTTTCTTAAGTCCTATTTTGTGCCACTCGTGTATTAGTCACAGTGATACACACCCCCTGAAGGGAACTTCTTTTGTGTTCCCTCGCCATAATTTTTGCATTCCCCTGATTCATCTGAACAGTTAATGTGTTGGTCCAGTCCTGTTAAAAAACACTGCGGGAATACTATGCAGATACTACAGAAAAGAGTGATGATGTGACACTTTACATGACGCATTTACTGCTCAGTACTCCTTTCAAAAGGCCGACTGTGTACAGCCAGTGGCAGTGAGCACAGCTGCAGCTGCTCTGTCTGGCTGTGGTTATTACTCAGACTACTTGTGGTTGAGTAACAGCGACAGCATCATCCCATGGCTGTAGTCATCATCACAGCCACAGTCCATCTCAGTCAGCCTCGTACATATAGTATATACTATACACTATAGTATGGTATACTATGGATCAAAGGGAACACAAAATGAATTGCAAAGGAATGCAGAAGTATCTCATAAAAACCCTCTCTGACCTTTCAGGGGATCTGCACAGCACTAATCACCTGGGTTTTTTGTAAAAAAAAAAAAAAAAACTGATTATCTGGTGATCTTTGAAAAAACCCAAAGCTCATTTAACAACACCTACAGCTGTTCTGAGACATTTCTGTAATACTCAAAGACTACAACCATCTGGTTGAAATAAATACACTGTCTACTGCGCGCCAAAAAAGATTTTAAACCTTTTTCTGAAGTTGTGCTCTGTTTTCCTAATCCAAACAAAGATGGTGGCCCAAAATGACACCGTATGTTCATGCTCGATTTGTACAACATGAAACAAGATTTAAAAGTTTTAATATCCATCAGCAATTATCCGTATTCAACCCCGACACCACAATAAGAGTTGGCATCGTATGTTTCAGCAAACCACAGATATGTTATATTTGTACTTTATTATATAGCAGATAGGTCGAAACTATGTGTCTTTACTTTTCAACGACGCTGTGGTTAACGTGTTTTTACGTTATGGTTAGGACAAGGTCATGTTTTGGCTTAACCTCATATGGGGACATAACATTTTGAGTTTACTGGACCTTATGCTTCATTCTGCTTAACGTAGACCTGTTGTCCTGGTCCTTTTTTGTCCCATCTCGTGGTAGTAAGACCACAACACAGTAATCCATGTAAAAACAAGATGGCAGCCATCTCTGCCAATTCAGTCTGCAGCCGATCCTGACACAAAATTGGACGAGGTCCAAAACCTGATCACATTTTATGGCTGGATCTTGTTAATTTACGTGGGAATTAATGACGTTTGTAGTTTGATATGGCAACAAATTTGTCCAATTTTAGTAACAAGATAAGACGCTGTTAAGGAAGTACTCGTTTGAAGACATTAACTGTGTTCGAAATCGCTCCCTATCACGGATATAGTGCACTATATAGTGTGTTCGCCATTTTGTAGTGTTGT
The DNA here is from genome assembly GCF_006386435.1 of Epinephelus moara. NCBI lineage: Eukaryota > Metazoa > Chordata > Actinopteri > Perciformes > Serranidae > Epinephelus > Epinephelus moara. Next base: position 48,239,932 of record NC_065521.1, on the reverse strand, counting down.
TCGAATTCTCCGCAGTTAATTTCATTCACTATATAGTGGACTATAAAATACCCACAATGCACAGCAAATGTGAGTGAACAAACAAACAAAAGAAGAAAAACAACTGCAAAAAAGAAAAGAAACGAACAGGATGCTAGCCGGTAACGTTAGCTCACGAGCTAACAATAGCCACTTAGCTCGCACAAGCCAGGTAGCTTGTAGCTCGTGCACTATCGTGGGCTATTACAGCTCACAATGCAGACACACAGCCGTAGCTGACAAAACCAAACGTCCACACCATTGACATTTCAACAATTTATTGACAAAAAGTACAACCACCATACAGTTCGATCATCCTCAAAGCGCCCGGTTTATTTACATGATGCTCGGCGCGTCCACTTGCGTCACAGGAGTATGCGGCGCAGCTACTGAGGCAACGACGTTCAGAAAATTTCAGTTAGTGTCCGAAATCTCGTTCAGTCGTTCCCCATGTAGTGCACTATATTAAACACGAAATAGGGAATAGTGAGTGAGTGAGTGAGTGAGTGAGTGAGTGAGTGAGTGAGTAAGTGGACGGTTTCGAACACAGCTATTGGGACTTTATTATCATCTCGTTTGAGGATACTGGGACCTTATTATTGTTGACAAAGTTAAGGTTTTTTTTTATACTTATCAGGTCCTACTGATCCCAAATCAGAAGAAGGGGATCAGGAGAAATTAAAAATGCATACCAAACAGAAGTTCGGGTCTCAGGAGGTTAAAGTATCTGCTGTTAGTGGCACAATTCTTGCTGGAAACACAGCGATGTTTAGGTAAAAAACAACCGCTTTTCATGGCACTATCTCTGGTGGAAACACCTCGACTGGTCACTAAAAAAAACACCAGAGTTTGGTGAAAAAAAAGCCGCTGAAAACATGGCAGAGATTCTATAAATCTTTTTCCTCTGGTGCCTGGACTTCTGTATTGATGTTACTGTTACACTGTACTATTTGGTATTTTCATAAAATAACGTGTTTATATTTTTGTGTCGTACATAAGCAAGGGTATATGTCATTTAGTTCTACTAGGATCTGTATAGTCGCAACTTGTGAATATTTTTTCATCCAAATATTAAGACGAGTCTTTAAGGTTGTGGAAATACCCCCGGAACAAAGAAATGACAGACTGTTTTTTCCAGAGCAGCTGATGCTTAGTGTTGAGAGGCACAGACTGGGGCTATCTTTACTCAGAGGGCAGTGTATGAAGGTAAATGAGAGTCACACAGAGACAACAAATAAAAAGACACACTTCATTAATTCAGAGTCACTGACTCCCTCTACTGCCTCTGGGCTGGTCACAATAAATCCCGTAATAGAAAACACCAAATAGTCATTATGTTTATTCAATACTGTATTATAGATAAGAAATAATGAGCACAGTGGCTCAAGTGGCTGTTTATAGTCACACAGGATTTCATATCACGCTCTGAATAACCAAATGTTCAAGCCCATCATGGTTTTCCATTATGCATATAATACAAGTTTGAAGGACTTGAATGTTGCTAACTCATGACTCAGACTTTTTGTTCTCAGTTTAGTGTTTGCAATGATTGCATCATTTGAAAAGACTTTTCTCCCTCTGTGTCTCTGTTGCTAAATCTGTGTGAAGTGGCAGAACACACTTCTACATTTCAACAGCTAGTCGCAGCCGTAACTGTGAAAATAGCCGAACAGAACAAAGAAATGGCAATATTTACTTCATTTTATATTTTTTCTTTGTATACATTAAAAAAGAAGGTGATTATCTTGATGATTATTAGTCACTGTAATCAGAGATTCAAAAGAGCAAATATCCACGATTTATTTTAATCGTTCCGGAGGATTCACTTGCTTCCATTTTGGATAAACCGTGGCATTTCACGTTCATGTTTTAGCTCACCTTCCTGAGTGGCTTGTGACAATACTGACCCCAGAAATTGATTTGAGCAATAGAGGATGAGCATTTATGGTATCACAGGTCAGATTCATTTGTTAATTCTGCTTTTGCTCAATGAAACAGACTTATTTTTTGCAGAAAACCATCATGCAGGTGTGAAAGTGAGGACCCAAACACGTAATCTATTGCCAGAGTGAAAGAATACATCTATATATAGACTTACACAGAGGCAGGTAGTTACAAGTACATGTACAGGGTCAGGGGTCAGGGGTCAGGTTCCAATGGCTCAAAAGCAAAGGCCCAAAGCAACACGGTAGCTTTTCCAATCTGGAAGAGAATTCAAGGAAATGGGCTGCTTACATGCTGCAGATTAATGGAGGAAAATAAGGATCAGGTGAGCAGGTAGATGAGGAAGGTCAGGTGATGAGAATGGTGGGAGAGGGGTCACTGCAGGGCAGATGAGGGAAAGTGGAAACAGGTGAGCAGGCTGATTAGTTAGATAAGTGAGGTGGCCAGACAATGGCAATGGAAAGGCCTGGGGAAGTGGGGATGTGGCTGGAAGGACAGAGAGTCAGAACGTCACATAAACTCTTGCTTTTTCTCGTCTTAAAGAAGCAAACACGTTTATCATTATCATTAAGTTTTTAATCTTGGCTCATGCAAACTCTGAATGACCAATAGCTGCGCTCTCTGCAGCAACAAACAGGAAGCAGCAAACCTGATAGACAGTAAACAGAGAGGGGACTCTGGGGAGGCACAAGAATGTGAACAAGTCATGTGAAGTCAGGAAGAGTCCGTGTTTAATTCAGCGGGTATCTGATCCACCGAATCATAACTTTGAAACACTTTGCCTTTCATTCCCACGGTGCCCTTCCACTAAAATAGTCGAGGTGACAAAATCCAAAATGCAGTTTATCTCTATGGATTCTGTTGATGCAGAATAGACAGGGACACCGTTGACATATGATGCCTTTAATCTTTTGTTTCTAAATTAATGCATTTTTGCAGACACGTAAGAAATTGTTGGAATGTTGTGTTTCCTAAAGGGAGTTTGGTGTAATATTTTCCACCGGGAGCAGGTTGGAAAGTCATCTCAAAGGGAATCTAGTTGTAGTCATGCAAATAGTGAATGCAGTCGTTGCAAAATCTTGTTGTCTGTGACTGAAAACTCACATTGTCTTTTCAAAGTCTTCTAGGGTATGCACTGTGAGTGATTGATAACATGACCTCTGACAAAGAAAGTGAAAGAAAGTGAGTCTTTAAACCTCTTTCTAATCACAGTGACGTCCATTTAATAAACCTGCGGAGAAACATGTATTTCTTATGCAGCATATTGTTCATACGTGCACACGTCTAACCTCAGTTTGTCTGTGACCGTACAAGGCGGTGGTGTTTTTGTCCACAGTCGTCTCCAGCACCTGAAGTGAGCTCGGTGTTTACAGCAGTGAGACTCACACTGATGGACTGCAGAGCCCTGTCCCAGCAGCAGATTGAAATCTAAATATTGTACTTCCAAGGATAAGCAGTATAGAAGAGTTATGGGAGGCTGTTCTTTGAATCAGTGCTTTAAGCTCACCTACAGCACATTTACAGGCGCCTGGACAGAGCCGAGAGTGGAAGCTCAGTATTTATGTAGGACTGCTTACAGGAACACCCTGGTGGCCTCAACAAACAAAACACGACCTCATAGAAGTTATATCTTAAACGTGTAAAACTCCAAACTACTGGAAGACCAGTGGTGGGATGTAACTAGGTACATTTACTTAGATGTGTAGGAGCATTTAAGGTATATTTACTTCACTTTTAATTCTATTTTATGCTATTTTGTGCTTAAACTCCACTGCATTTTCATTTCAAATATTGATTTTTTTAATCTCCTAAATTTTTCTCACAGCTTGTTACTTTTCAGATTATAATTTTACACACAAAATTTTGGCTACTTTTATAAATACAGTGCATGTTCTAAATTAAACCAGTTGTTCACAACCATTTCCCCCCTCACATGGTTTCATTACAGTAACTGTTAAATTATCCAATATTTCACATAAACACAAGAAAAATCCAAATTTCTGCATCTGAACCTTGTTTTTTCTTCCTTCCTCTACCACTGTTCATTTGACGACCCCTCAGATTTATCTCATGACCCTTTGGAAGACCTTGACCCCTAGGTTGGGAACAGTTGGGCTTAACTTCCTGAGTGTGTATGAAGTATTTAGAGCTAGCTCCACCTTCGAGCACCTACTATAATAGTGAGTACAGTCTAATCAGTCACATGCAGAAAGAGTACTATTACTTTTGATCATTTAAGTACATTTTGCCGATAATACTTCTGTACTTTTGAGTAGGATTTTGAATGCAGGATTTTTAATTTGTAAAAGTTGTAATTGAGTATTTTAACAGTGTTGTATTTTAGGGGTGCACCAATTGGGAAATTCTGGGATGATACTGATGTTTAAAATAACAATTTGGCCGATAGCAGATACCAATACTGATGTTTTTGTTGTTAATTTTGCTTTTGTTGTTATTTATTCCCCTTTTGTGCTAGGGAAAAAAAACCAAATCTTTATTAGAAAAAATAACTAAACTTTTTCAAGTATTTCAGCCCTTCATTACACTACCTTCGAATGAGCACAAATGCAGTCATACACATTGATGAAACAACCTTTAATATGGCCTTCTTTCATATAAAAAACATTAAAAAAAAAAATAACTGGTTTAAAAGCCTTTTTACTATCTATGATAAATCACAATTCACTCTCTTAAATCTATTTTATGTTGCTGTGAAAACATCAACAAATTTCTCCTTCAAACAGCTGGATTTATCCAAGTTTCTCACGAAAAACTACATTTTACAAGATTACATTTGAACACATCATGAGAACTTAATAATTTATCTTCGCCCAATAATAATCTGTACAGAATAGAGCTTGAACGCATCATGACTTAGCTCAGTACAACCTCCGCCACCAGTTAATTTCAGCCAACAGCTGCTAACAGTTAACGTTGTCTTGTTGTTCATAATGTAGCTTTATCAGGGAAACAATAGGGTGCATCCCCTGATGAGGCGACATTGAGTTTACTGCGTCCTTTCATCCTGAATAGATCTGTGCTTATCCCAAACACATGTTGAGCCTTCCTTTTTAGCCTGCAAAAAAATAAAACACAACAGTAAAACATCATCCACTGCCATCGGTGAATGTCATATTATTTGCCGACAGGCCGATGGCATTCAATAAGGTGAATATCAGCTGATATCGATGTGTGACCGATAAATCAGTGCATATCTATTTCGTGTTAAAGCTGTCTCGTGTAATACTGTGCAGACTTAGTGACAGTTTCAGCAAATATAACAAAGAGTTATTTTTTTAATAAAAGTGACCAACTGTAGCTTCAGTCTGATCTGAATACTTTTGCTACCACACTAACTAAACAACAGCCCCTCTTGAGTGTTCCTGCGCGATGAATTGAAATCTGTTTATTATACAAGCAGTGGAGACATGACACATCTGTTCCTGGCAGTGGTTTCCTCGCTCCATGATCCTTTGGCAGTGAAGTCGTCGGTTAAAAATACATGTACAACCTGTGCACTGCATGGGATGCCAGACCTGGCCTCTTCAAGCCCAGTTCGCTGAGGGTTCACTGGCATTCAGACACTCTGTGGACATTGTTCTGTTGCGTGGGCTGGCTGAAGGAGGACCTGTATGGCAGGACAGGGTGTAAATGACGCACACACACACACACACACAGAGGGGCCCTGTGGTCACAGAGGAGCCCTGACTAAATATGGGCAGGCGCACTCTTGCTGTATCACAATCACAGGGGAATGCAACAGCTGATTATCCCCCCTCTCCCCGCCTCCAGACCCCATCTTTCCTGCCTAGTCACAGACACCCAGACTGTTCTTTATGTTTGTCTGCATGTCACGCTACTACTTCACACACTCCTGTCCTGGGTTAGCAAAACAAATGGTACACCGCTCTGCTTGAAAACAGCAACCTGATTTACTTTCTATCTCCCACTGTACGCTTCAGCGCCACTGCTCTGCCGGCAGCAGTCAGAGATCACAGATCTCGGTCTATCTTGCGTCAGCAGTGGTGTCAGATGGTTGCACGGATATAAATATGACACAGCTCATAAGCAAGTGCTTGGGTATAAAGGGTTAGCGTGTATATGTACCACACCTAGCTTTAGTTGTGCGGCTTGGGTTTCATACTGTACTGCTGATACGAGCATTTTGTGCACAACATTTGTAGATAAAGTTCTGTTCTGACCTCGGCTAAGGACTACTGATGAAACCTCTGTGGCTATTGCAGCGATAAAGAGTATCTAAGTACATGTACTCAAGTAAAGTACAATTTTGAGGTACTTGTACTTCACTTGAGTATTTCCATTTTTTGCGACTTTTTACTCCTGCTCCACATTTTGACGTACAGTTATGGATATGCTAATTTTACTTCGGTAATGAATCTGAGTACCTCTTCCACCACTGAGCTATTCCTCTTGTGACCTCATAGCAATGCTGCAATAATGAGGTTGCAATTAGCTCTTAACTTACGTGTATTTTCACAAAGTGATTTGATTATAGTCTGAAACATTTAGTCGTCTTTTTATAGACACTAAATCGCTCTTCACTCACTCACGCTCCCTCTGTCTCTCTCTCACACACACACACACAGATGGATAGGACCCTCCACAAAGATAAAGTGGCACATGCCAGAATGACAGAACATCTCTTGCCATCAGCAGCCTTCGGGGCAACTGCAGCGTGACGAAAAACAAATGGAAAACAGAGGGAGCTATTTGGAGAAACACTTTTAGGTTTTGCGTCCGCTCTAAATTAAGATATAAGGTGTACGATTGTTCGCAGGTTTGGGTTGTTAAAGGCGGTTTCGTCCCCCCAGCTGGCGTCTCATCACTCCTCAGAGTACAACAAGCGTCTCCTTAAGGCAGCCCTAAAAGCATAGAGGGTATTTAGGTCACAGTGTCAAATGTCATGTTTGGTTGCAGAGAAACACTGAAGGGGCCAACACACACTGCAGCAGTTAGACAACTTAAAGGAGCTGTATGTGACATTCAGAGCATCATTAAAGCAGCAAACAACATAGAATAAATGTGCACATATAGTGAAGTAATGGCGTCCTGAGCAGAGAATGAAGCCATGCTCCCTGTGAGTGTGCTGTAATCCGAGCTTCTCTTTTCTTTGTTGTAGATGGTCTGGCCACGTGTGTGTGCCCCTCCGTGGAAACAAAGCTTTTATTTACTTTCATTTCACAGATAAAAACAAACAAATAATTGTGAAGACAATAAAGCCTCCACAAAAATAGCATTTTAAGTCGTGTGTGTGATTTTTCCTGGCTTCTTATGAGCAAAGGGAAATCTCTGCTAGTCGCTAGGCTAATTTATTCAATGTAAAATGTTGTGCTAATAATGTTAGCATGTTATATTTGTTCAGAAAACATGTTTTGTCAAGACAGTTGCTTTGTCAGTGAACCTTGTGAGTTGAAATGGAGCCGGATTTTGTAGCTTTATATTTGTTAAATGTTGCTGTTGTTCCGGGGGGCAGAGTGGTGTGGTGGTTAGCACTGTCGCCTCAGCAAGAGGGTTCCTGGTTTGATCCCAGGAGGGAGCCCTTCTGGTGGAGTTTGCATGTTCTCCCTGTGTCAGCGTGGGTTTACTCCAGGTGCTCCAGCTTCCTCCCACAGTCCAAAGACATGTAGGTTAATTGGTGACTCTAAATTGTCTGCAGGTGTGAATGGTTGTCTGTCTCTATGTGTCAGCCCTGTGATAGTCTGGTGACCTGTCCAGGGTGTACCCCACCTCTCACCCAGTGTCAGCTGGGATAGGCTCCAGCACCCTGTGACCCTCAAGAGGATAAGCGATTATGAAAATGGATGGCTAGATGGTTGCTGTTGTTCCTGGCCTCATATGAGTAATCCACACTAGCCACTAGGCTAACTTATACAGTGTGAAATACTATAGGCTTGTGCTGATAACATTAGCATGTTGTAATCGTTCAATAAATAAAGCAGTTTTTGTAAAGCTGGTCCAGCAGTTCATCCAGTGGCTGAGTGAAGTACCAGAGCATGTGGATGAAAATGACCTCTATTATATTACAGTTTGAATCAACAGCTGAGCGCTGGCTTTACTGTGTTCAGGTGGGAATTATCAGTCAAAACAATCCCCACTTTGGCTTTGCCATTGACCATGCTATTAGCAGCTATGTTCGCCAATTTTAGCAGATACTATAACCCCAGTGGAGGATATAATACTACACTGCTGGCCCTCTACAAAACACAGCTCAGCACGTGGCTGCTCTTTAGTTCCTGGTGGCACTGGTTGTTTTCAGTCAGTGATGCAGCATTAACACATTTGGATAACTCGACTGGTAACTGCAGGGTTAAATCGGTTTCCCTTTGCAGTGCAATGCAGGAGTGAGCTCTTACTCAAGGACATGTGATGGTTAGCACCACTCAAGTCTGAGGTTTCTGCACATTTATGGTGCTGAGAGTTGTGCCAGAGAGACCGATACCGACACACTTTGTGGGTTGTGAAACGTGGTGTTGCAGCTTCCATTTAAAAATTACAGAGGCCACTGTGCTCTGGGGAACTTTAATGCAGCAGAAAGGTTTTTGTAGCTTTCCCTAGGTCTGTGTCTCGACACAGTCCTGGCTCTGAGCTCTGCAGGCAGCTCCTTCCACCTCACTGTTTCTGCTCTGATGTGCACTGTGAGCTGTAAGACATTTCATACACAGGTGTGTGTGCCTTTATAAATCATTTCCAATCAGTTGAATCAGCCACAGGTGGACTCCAATCTAGGTGTAGGAACATCTCAAAGGTGATCAGGAGAAATGAGAGGCACCTGAACTCAATTTCAAGGCTCTAAATACTTACGTCAGTGTGATACTGCTACTTGATTGTGCTTTGTCATGTTGGGATATTTAGTGTAGGTTGATTTTAGCGTAAGGCTGCAACAAAATAAAAATAAAGAATAGAGGAGTGAAGGAGTCTAAATACTTTCTGATCACACTTTATACTCTGTGTACTGTATTGAATACCAGTGGTGGAAGAAGTACTGTATTAAAATCTCACTTTAGTAAAAGCATGCAGGTATTATCTTTGAAATATATTCATTCATTAATTTTCTGTAACCATTTATTCTGTTGGAGGGGTCACAGGGGGCTGGAGCCTATCTCAGCTGACATTAGGTGGGAGGCAGGGTTCACCCTGGACAGGTCACCAGACTATCACAGGGCTGACACATAGAGACAGACAACCATTCACACTCACATTCACACCTACGGACAATTTAGAGTCACCAATTAACCTGCATGTCTTTGGACTGTGGGAGGAAGCTGGAGAAGCCCCATGCTGAACATGTGGGCTCCGCACAGGGGGCACTCTTTCTGGACCGCAAGTGACTTGGACGTGTCAAGTTAGTAAAAAAACACACTTAATTTTGAAGTACAGTGAATTTATGGCACTGAGCTTTTATTTTTAAGTACAGTCTCCTGCTGTAGAGTGGGTGACTAACAGACAGCTACTTAACCGAGACAGCAAACTAGCTCAATGAAATGGACAAACACTTGTATAATGCTGAATATATTAAACTCTGGGGACCTTAAACTAATGACTAAGGAGAAATCTGGACCTTTTTTTTGTTAATGTTGTAGTAAATCAAGGTGGGGCTCATTTAAGTTCTGTGTATATTATTGGGCAGTTTAATCTACAACATAATGTGTGCATGTACAAAGGCTACGTCTTTACTGCAGCGGCCGTGGACTCAGTTCTAGCCCATGGCCCCCTTCCAGATGTTTAATATTTCTTAAAAACTACAGTGATCAGCTGTCTTGGGAAATTACTAAGATTTTTTATTTTTTTTAAATACAACTTTAGTTTAGGACCTGATTTTCAATGAACCACAGACAGGAAGTTTTGAGAGACGCACAAACACATTGTTTATTTTGATCTTTTCAATTGCATGATTGTCCATAGATAACCCATGATTCATTCTTTATCTGTTCTAAATGTACCTTAAAGGGATATTTTTCAAGTGTTTAATACTCTTATCAACATGGGAGTGGAGAAAAATGCCTTAATACAATGTAGTGTCCAATTTTACATTTGTAAAGGTTAACTAAACGTCCAATTTTTTTTTTAAGCAGTTCGACGTACTTCAGTGGTAACCCAATTCACATTGACAGTAAATGCAAATAACTTTGGTCTTGCTGAGAGAGAATGGAAAAGAATGTGGCAGGGCTTTGAAAATGAACTTGCCATTCAAAAGACGCCTGTCTTTATCCATTTCTGCTCACGGAGGTTTGTTTCTGCTGGCCGTCCATAACGTTACTGCTGCATCGCTTCCTGATTTCCCAAACAGGTGGGCCGAGGGTCATAGTTATAGAAGGTACCTGCATTTATCAAAAAAAAAAAAAAATAGTGGCATTAAAAGGAATTTATGTTAACTCATTATTAATGCATTAACTTTGACGACCCTAAAAAAATACACAACTCCAGCTTCATCCTGTAAGAGCCAAGTTTTAGTGATATATTTTCACAAATACACATTCAGAACTACACATGATACCCTCTCCATAAGTGGTGGACGGTTGGCAAAATTAAATGGTGTATTCCTAAAGTGTGTTTCTTTAATGCGTGTGCTTGTGTTGGGAAGCTTGTTGCTAAAAAGCAGCTGTTGTCATTATAAATCTACCTTCGATGATACATCTGAGTATAATTATAAATGTGTGAGATGTGAGGGTGTCGAGGTTCCTGAAAGAGGACGGAGGTGCTGACTGTGTGTGGACAGGTGGAGCTCATCTATTTCAAACAGGGAGCCTCAGGAGTCTCTAATTGTTCCAGTGGGAAGCACCTTCCCCACTGAGTCTTCGAGTGGACCAGGCAGCTATTTTCAGCTCAGTGTAGAGTTACAGTATGTCAAGTATCCACGGAGTAATCACAATCAGTAATTCTCCCACTTAATGTGCAGCAGCAGCAGCCTTGAACTCTCTGCATGTAGATGTCGGGTTTTTAGCCACACGTGCAGTCTGTTGGCCCGTCAGTCTGCTTCTTTGATCCAGACTGAAATATCCCAACACTTACGGTGGCCATGAAATTTAGTACAGACATTCACGGCCTCCAGTAGATGACGCCTGACTATGGTGAACCACTGTCTTTTCTTACAGCGCCACCAGCAGGTCAAACGTCTCTAACAATGCAGTTGAATATTTCTTCTTTCATGAGATGGAGTGGCACGATGTTATGGCACAAAGTCAAATTTGCTGCACAGATTCATGCCCCCCTCAGGATGAACTGTAATTATATTGGTGATCCCTGAACTTTTCATTTAGCGCCACCATCTGGTCACAGATCCAATTTGTTCAAAACAAAACCAGCAAAACTGACATTCCCGTACGCACAAAGCTGCACACGCAGTTCAGTGCTAATTAGTGTTATCATTAGTTTTATTATGCTTAACATGAGCGTGTTAGCATTGCCATTGTGATCATGTTAGCATGTTAGCATGTAGCTCCACTGCACCTAAGTACAGCCTCACAGAACAGGTAGAGACTTGTCAATTTGGGGCGTCGGTAGCTTAGTGGATAGTGCGCCCCATGTACAGAGGCGATGCCTCGCTGCAGCGGTCGCAGGTTCGACTCCGGCTTGCAACCCTTTGCTGCATATCAACCCCCACTCTCTCTCTCTCTCTCACCCCATTTCAATCTGTCCTGTCCATTAAAGGCAAAAAGCCCAAAAAAATAATCTTAAAAAAAAAGAAAAAAAAAAGAGAGACTTGTCAATTTATGAGAAGACAGAAACATAATAATTATGAATCCGCTTTTACGTGTGGAACCTCCCGTCTACAACAGGCTTGAGACGTGCCCATGTGGAGGACTCGGCTCAGATTCCGGAGTTGCTCACTTATCCCTCAAGCCTCCTTAAGGAAACTGATGCCGTTTGATTTGGTGGTGGGAACCTTTAGCGACTGCATGCTTTTGCCCCAGAAGGCCCCAGAAACATAATAATAATAATAATAATAATAAGTAAGGCTCTCAAGCAGTTACAAAAATTATTTACTTAATTACATGCAGGTTAATTCATCTAAATTAATCACATACATCAAATTTTGCTGTGAAAGTATCAAATGAATTTTGGCAGATGTGTCGTAGTTAAGCTGCTGGATTTTGGACACAATTGTCCACATGTCCTCTACCACAGAACGTCTCAACGCCAGGTCGAGTTTGACTTGACGAGGCTGATTGCTAGCGTTAGCATCAGAGGCTGTGCTAGCTCAGACCTCTAGGTTTGCTGCTAAATGCTTTGCGTTGAGGTGATATTTCAGGCTTTAAGACTCTGATGGTACGAACAGTCCTTGCTGCAGAAGTCGCAGAGAATGGTGCTTCTATCAACAGTAGCATCTGAGTGTTTTACAATGTAAATATTCCATTCACAGGGCCGAGCAGCAGCATCTTGTCTGCCTCCATCATGTGACGAAGCTACTGTGGCCTTCAGTGAGGTCAAAGGGCACCACAGAATGCCATTAATCAGCGTTCATTTTTTACAATGCGTGATTAATTAATTGAAATTATTATTTTGACATCCCTGATAATAAGAAGTTAAAATTGGTAACATTAGTATTATAAATGTGTGCCGCTGTCTCATTTTTGTTGTATTTTATTTGTACTTTTTTATGGTTATTTTATTTATGTACCGTACCGAATACCAGCGGTGGAAGACGTAATCAGATCTTTCACTTGAAATTAGAAATATACTCCTTCTGTCAAAATTTTACATAAAACTACAGAAGTGTAATCTCCAAAACATACTTGGAAGTATGTTTTCAGACATTAAAAAAAAAAGCATCACGTGTAACTGTAGCTATCAAATAAATGTAGTGGATTCAAAAGTACAATATTTGTATTAGTTATGTGCTGAGATTTGTTCTTCCATCGTATTACAGTGTAAAAGTTCAGAATTGCATTAGTGTTGCATTATGGGTAAATCCTCTTTATGCTAAATCATTGCTAATTGTTAATTCTCTCTGTCTCTCTGTCACATGGAAATATGTGTGATGATGGAGCCTTCAGTAACTTATTGTTCTGGTGGGATGACGATAAAAGCATCATTTATTTCTGTCCTCGCCCAACAGCAGAAAAGGACACCTCCTCTCTATAGCTAATAATACTAATGAGCCATATGACCTGCAGCCGCCCACCCCTGATTGAAGCCTATAAACAATCCCCTGTACCGTGGTATTTTTGGTTAAAGTATTTTAAGTCATCAAGTTTAAGGGTTCATATTGAAGTCATGTACTTTGATCAGGAGGGTCAAGATCAAAGTGTATTTAAATATACAGATATATCATGACCAACAATATACTGTAGAACACATAATATAAAAGTAAAACTCGAAGTTTAGTAATGTATATAATGAGGGATGCTTTTTTCCCCACCTAATGTTGTCTCTTCTGTAGCAATCTGGAAATCCATCGGTAAAAAAAAAAAAACTTCCTTTACCTCTGGAGGCACAGCCCGGAGTTTTTCGACTAACGGAAGTGCAGGGGCCTCGGCGATCGCTCACGCCCTTCACTTCTGGCGGTGCCCCCAGGGAATCGCCGTGTTGTTTACAAATACTTCGGGTAGAAAACCAGCAGAGTTTAGCAATATATCACATTTTTCACATCACTATATCACCGTGTAGACTAATCTGATGTTTGTTAAGTCTATAAACACAATGATTGAACAAACATTACTATATCTGCGTGCATGTTTTGTAATTAATAACATGGTTATCGTAGATTAGCTGGGCTAACCGTTAGCTGTTAACGTTAGCCGTTAGCGGTGTCTGCAATAACCATAGACTGTATAAAAATAAGGTAATAACTCAATAAACGGTCCGTGAATAAAATATTTTTTCCAGCGGATATCTTAGTTACAACATGATTGAGCTAGCAAAGCAGTTTTGTGTTGCTATGTGTGGTATTTATTCAGTTATGGGAAATCACGATGTCTAGAAAGCATCAGTGGCTGCAGCTGACAGGGACAGTTAGCAAAGCTAACATCAGGACGTCATCTGTTAAAAGCCTCCCGTTGTTGGATACGACATGAAACTACTCCAGTTAGCTCAATCATGTTGTAACTCATCCGCTGGAAAAAAAAAAAAATTTCACGTTGACGAGACGGTGTTTTGGGTGGAGCGGTCGCTATGGACGCGGTCGTCTTTCACACAGGGCTGCCGACAGATTCTACAATGTAAATTGCAGAATCTGTCTTGAGAGATTACTTCTGTAGTGAATTAACATCATATTTTTCTGCATACTCATATCGAGATATAAAATTCAATACGTTTCAATGTATGTAATATTCATTCATTTTGCAAAAGCATCTTGGCCGATTCATTATAAAGCCGATACTGAAAGATATTAATTTTTGAGCTGTTGATCTACCAGTTGTGTGAAACCCTCTTTGTTTTGATTGTGTTTCAGCAGAAATGTGCCATTAAACTTTTATTATAGAGTGGATTAAGTTTAAAAGAGTCTATAGAGTTTTGCAAAAGCACAGATGAAAACGTCTCACCTGAGAAAGTGTGAGATGGTCATCAGCAGTTGAAAAGGTTGATACCAGTCCCCGGCTCCTCCAGTCCGCCTGTCAACGTATCCTTGAGCAAGATACTGAAACCCAAATTGCTCCTGATGGTCCCATCGGCATGTGAGTGTTAAAAACTGAGTAGCAGGTGGCATCATGTTCGGTAGCCTCGGCCACCAGTGCATGAATGTGTGTGTGAATGTGATTCATAGTGTAATAAAGCGCTCTGAGTGGTCTGAAGACTAGAAAGGCGCTGTACAAGTGCAGTCCCTCTACCATTTCCTTTTACCAGTGTCATGTCTGTGCAGTAAGTACAGCGTAAGCCACCTTCAGTTGGTTAGCTTAGCTTAGCATAAAGCCCTGTTTCCTGTCATTATGGTAAGCTAAGCTAACAAGCTGCTGGTCGTAGCTTCACACACGAGAGTGGCTTCAATTTTCTCATATAATTCTCAGCACGAAAGCAAATGAGCATATTTACCAGAATGTTCAACTTATTTCAAACTCATATTTATGAATTTATATTGGTCTACAGTGTTAGATACCAGCACAAATGTTGAAAAATGACTTCTTTCAGATTATAACTACCTCACAAATCCTCTCTCATCTAAATCTGGGACTATAGTTCATGTTCTGCTCCCTATTAAACCTTAGATATCCCTCATGTACACACTTGGCAGAGCTGGTTTCAGATATGCACCTTTTAAAGGGAATGAGCTGCAAACTGCCCTCGAACTTGAGTCTTGCCTTCCCCTTTGGAGATTTTAAAGCTTTATTATTTGATGTTTTTTATGGTTCTTAGAACGGTTTCTTTTAATAACTTGTTTATTGTGTGATAGTGTTGTTTTTGTGTTTTATGATTCTTGTTCTCCAGTCTCTCTTGAAAAAGAGATTTTACTCTCAAAGAGACTACCGGATGTTTGATTTGATATGAATAGATAAAATAACTGATGTCATCAACAGTAACATGAAAATAAAACACCTGTATGACTGTTGTAGTGTCGGTGATTTATGAATGGTGTTGCATCTGTTCCCCCTGCAGGACGGCCCACTCAAAGGCCAAGGCAGAGGGAGCTGAGCAGGCCGCTCAGGCCTCCAACAGTGAGTCCAGCATCGCCAGACTGGTGGCCAAAGAACTGTCCCCCTCCTTCTACCAGCCAGGTCAGTGTAAGAAATACTGCAAAATGGATAATAACATTTTTTAGAAATACCTTTATATACCTCTTTCAACATCACCTCTTTGGAAAATGATAACACAGTATGAAATACTTTTATAAACACAAACACATGTATCCAAGCAGTTATTTTCACTTGAAATTGGATGTCATAAATTCTTTTTCTTGTAGGAGGTTCATATTTACCATCTTTTCCAAATGACATCAATGCACCACACCTCTCACTAGTGTTATATTTGTGGAGTCAACAGAAATAGACAGTGGTGGAATTTAACTACACTCACTGGCCACTTTATTAGGTACACCTGTTCAACTGCTCATTAACACTAATGGCTGCATTTAGTCATGTAGACATGGTAGGGACGACCTGCTGAAGTTCAAACTGAGCATCAGAATGGAGAAGAAAGGTGATTTAAGTGACTTTGAACGTGGCATGGTTGTTGGTGCCAGACGGGCTGGTCTGAGTATTTACTGGGATTTTCACACACAACCGTCTCTAGGGTTTACAGAGGATGGTCCGAACAAGAAAAATCCTTCCAGGCTGGTGGTGTAATGGTGTGGGGGAGATTTTCTTAGTACTCATCATGGATTAAATTACCCAGCAGGATACAATAAATATTAAAACGAGACCCACCTTTACCAGCTGCAACATTAAAGTGTTAAACACATTAATGCATCAATAATTATAATCCATTACTATCATATATATTATTCTAAAATGGGGCATTCTGCATGAGGAGTACTTTTTGTACTTAAAGTGTATTTTGATGCTGATAGTGGAACGTTAAATGTATGACCTTACTTGTAACAGCGTATTTCTAAAGTGTGGTAAAGCTTCTTTTACATAAGTTAAAAATCTGAGCACTTTTACCATCATTAACCACCTCACATGTAGTTTATAATGTTCCCTGTGCACTTCCAGCTTGAGCTAGCAGATCCTCAGCAGAGGCTCACCACAAGGGTAGTCGCATTTGAATGTCTAAAAAAGGAACATCTTATTGGGTCGAAGGGATCATATCAATTTCATTGCGAGTCTGGCGACACTCACACGTTCACACAAAAGCACACCAGCCATCTAGGAGCCTGTTGCTATTTTCCTCTTGCTTTCTCTCTCAGCAGAGAGCTTCAAGGAACCAGACAGAAAGTCTTCCAGCTTTGTGTGTGGCCGCACGAATTGTCTCAGGCTAATACTACACATGGACGAAGCCTGGCTGAGGCCGGCTGTGCATTCTTTCGTGAAAGATCTCTCACCAAGGAGACAACAACACAGACATACAGTGTCAGCGTGTGCACCATCTGGCGTGTTTGTGCCGGGGAAAACAACACGTTAGCCTCAGGATTTACAGGATACGTCTTGTTGTATGATAAAGTTTCTTATTACAAACATCATGAATAGGTCAAAGCCAACAAAGAATCCATCCACTAACAAGTATTAGTGTGTGTCCAAAGCCTGATTATTCCTCCATCGTTGTCCAAAAACTATTAAATACACATCAGTAAGCCCCAGTGTTGCACTGGGTGACATGACATCACCATAAACACACACTGTAGTTAATATTGACTCAATCACATACACCATCATGCTGCTGCTGTAAATACTAACCAAAGCACCAAATGTGTATTTTTTTTTTTTTTTAAGATATTTTTTGGGCATTTTTTAGCCTTTAATGGATAGGACAGACAAGTGTGAAAGGGGGAGAGAGAGAGGGAGTGACATGCAGCAAAGGGCCACAGGCTGGATTCGAACCCGGGCCGCTGCGGCAACAGCCTTGTACATGGGGCGCCTGCTCTACCAACAAGCCACCGATGCCCCACCAAATGTGTATTAATCCGCAGCTGAAAATAGTCCCCAACTAATGCACAATTTATTCCTGTTTTACTAATATTTGCTAAAAACTACAGTGACCAACTGTTTTGGGGAATTACTGAGCCATTTTGTAAGAAATCAATGTATAAGTGTGTGACGTGTTTTTAAAGGTTCTGTATGTGACAATCAAAGCATTAAATGAGACAGTTGGTCGGGCTGGTGGGTGGTGCGTGGTACTATGTTTAACTGTATCCAACATGGCGGCTAGGTCACAAACTTTCTTATTTTACAGCTGAACAGTCACTGAAATATGTTTCTGACACGTTTAAGGCGAGGAATAGGCAGTGCAGTAACAAAATCTTGATTCATATTTGATCAGCGCTGCCTATTTAAGTAGTCTGACCGCAGCTCACAAATTAATTGACAGCTGTTTTAGGCCCCAAGCAGCTTTTTGCTTGCTGTTTTTGCGTTGCTATGTGCCTCGCATTTCTGTGCTCAAGGTGCCTGGTGCTTTTGCCAGAGTGATCTGAACTCCTTGAGTTGAAAAAAAAAACCCTCTGTGTGATCTGAGCCTTTGGGACTCCTCAGCTCTGATTGGTTGTTTTGGTCCACATGAGTAAAGCCATTAGAAGTGCTATAAGGCAATAGAGTAGACAAGGAAGTATGAATTATCAACTGTCGCTTCAGTATAGCTGCAAACAACTACTAGCTGTGTGAAGATGTAGCAGAGTAATGGCGTCCTGTGTGGAGAATGTAGTTGAGTGTGTGTTGTAATCCAAGCCTCTCTGTTCGTGCATGGGAGTCCCACAAGCCAGCAAACTGCAGCTGCTATGCACTGTGTTCAGATGGCAGTTAACGCTGATAACGCTGCCCCAACCCAAGGCGTTGTCGCAGAAGCGCAGCACCAGCCAGCAGCCAAGTGCTGGAAAAATATGCAAGTGACTGCTAGATTTGCTTCACTTACCAGCCACATTAAACAATGGTTATCTATTGAGTAGCTGGTAGATTTTGGAAACCATCAGCCACAGTGGCCGGTGGACAAAAAAGTTATTTTCCAACCCTTAGTATCATCAGCCACTTCCATGTTGAGAACGCTGTATTTAGACAACCTGAATCATTCACTGAATTGCAGCTAAGCTCTGAATGTCGTATAGAGCTCCTGTAGAGTTTTGAACTTCAGTATGAACAAACTGACTCGGGGCTGACAGAATACGAGGAAAGATGCAGGATTTAGTGACAATAACTATATCAAAAAATCACTTTAACATCAACATTTCCATTCATCAGTTTATCCTGTGGTAAAGTGTTTTTCTTTGCCATTTTTTCTGAACAATTTTTTCTCTCGGGAGGATAAAAAACAACTTGTGATGGAAAATGTGCTCTAAAGTTGAGAATTATTAATAAGTGTTGCTGCTTGTAGCTCTAACAGCCTCGGTATCTGCTTCCTGTGCTCACAGGAAATTAGTGTAGTTGAGGGCGAGAATAGCATTATTATAAAGTTGATCTCCAAGATGTAAAGTCTCTCCGCCTATGGCTATTTCCTGAAATTTTAGTCAAAGGAAATGAGTCTGGTTTGAGAGTAGCAGGCGCTTATTAAAAAGTCAGTTTCTCAAATGATGTCCAGTTGTTATTTCCTGCTGTGGTCTTGTATGTGGTGAGAGAAAGAAGTGTTTTATGATGTCTGTTTAGTATAAAACAACAGAAATATATTTTTATATCATTATAACTAATAATTTTGAACTTTACAATCAGATAATAAGATCACATACTGAATGACTCTAATGTACTGGTTGAACTGGTCTCACACAGGTCCTGAGTATCTGAAGAAGAGAGTGTTACATGAGGCCGTGGAGGGAAGTGAGAACACAGAGACTGTCATGCATGAGCCGCTGCTCGCTGAGGAGGAGCCCCTGCCCACGCCACCCGAAAGCCCACTCATGAATGAACTGGACAGTCTCATGCCTGGCTCATCCCCAGGCCGCACCCCCTCCCCCAGCCCGGGTATCATCACCAAGGAAGATCCAAAACTCCTCAGTCCAGGAAGCTGGAACGAAGACAAAACTCTCAAAGGAGGTGGCAGTAAAGGTGGCAGTAAACCCAACAGCAGGCCCAGCAGTCGCCCCACTACCCCAGCAACTTCTGTTTCTGCTACTGCTCCTGCTCCTGCTCCTGCCCCTGCCTCGGCTGCACCTGAGAGCGGAGCGGCCCCCAGCAGTCGTGGCCCCTCTCGCACCCCCAGTCGGCAAAGCGCCAAGAACGAGCAGGGCTCTGACCTGGAGATCAAGCCCCTGCAGAAGTTTGACTCCGAGGCGAAAGCTCCAGACGTCGCTCCTGCACCTGTTGCCTCTGTAAGGAATAGCCTCATCTCTGCAGATGAAGAAGAAGAAGCACCGCGCCCCGCCTCCAAAGTGCCCGCCAAAGCCGTCACCCCTGAGCCTAAAACCATCGAGGTCAAAACTGAAAGAGCTCCATCCGTCCACGAACGAGCTCCGTCCGTCTCTGAGAACAAAGTGGAGCCCAGGGCGGTGAACAGACCGTCCAGCAAAGCAGAGACAAAGCCATTACCAAAGCGGCAACCCAGCCCAGCTCCATCCCCAAGACCTGCGCCCAGTCCTGAACCGAAACCAGTACCAAAGCCAGTGGAAGCCAAACCCATTGTTGCCAAACCAGCCCCGAAGGTGGAGCCCAAAGCAGAAGCCAGACTGAGGGCCATAGTGTCGAGCTCGAGTCATGAGCTGACTGCAGACTCTTTGGAGCTGGAGGTAAGACAGTAAATACACACATGGACTCACATTTGATTATTGTTAGGCATGTTAGCAGCGCAGCTAAGTGTCAGTCTATCAGTGGGTCCGACTGAAATATCTTAGCAACTAGTTCACAAGTTGCCTTTTAACTTTTAAGTAAACTTTTCTACAGACGTTCATGACCCCCAGTGGATGAATGTGACTGACCTTGATGACACTCTGACTCTTCCTGTAGCACCACCATCAGGTCCACATTGATGGTTTTCAGTAAAATACATCAACTATTGAATGGATGAAGTTTACAGACCCTCAGGATGAACAGTAATACATTAGGTGATCCCTACATTTTCAATCTAGTGCCATCATCACGTCAAAAATGTATTTGTCCAATCATAAGAAATCTATAAGAAAATACACACAACTGTAATGTGTGTGTAGTGCTGATTAGCAAGTGTTAGCACGCTAAGAAGCTGAAGAAAGATGTCACATTAGCGTTTAGCTCAAAGTGCAGGTGTGCCAAACAGAGCTGCTAGCATAGCTGGAGACTCTTTTGCATGTTAGCCATGTTTGGCTAATGGTTTATACTTAATTGATGATCTTGCTTTCAAAAGGATTAAAGAAGTAATTTGTACCTACTGTGCCTACGGCGTAGGCTCTGCGTCAAGGTAGAGTCTATGCCATACCCTACAGCATAGCCTGACATGCACCTTCCCAGAAATGTAACTACAAATTGCAGTGATGTAGACTTCCTGTCTATTTTTTTATATTGCCTCAGTGGAAATGAAGCGTTTATTTACTTCAATGTCACAGATAAGAAACAATAAACTGTGAAGACAGTAAAGCCTCCACAAAAATAGTATTTTAAGTCTTCTGTGTGATTTATCCTGGCTTCATAGTAGAGGAATGATCCACTCGTCGCTAGGCTAATTTATACAATGTAAAATGCCATAGGCTTGTGCTAATAATGTTAGCATGTTATATTTGTTTGGAAAACGTGTTTAGTATAAGACAGTTGTTTTGTCAGTGAACCTTGTGAGTTGTAATGGAGCGGAATTTTGTAACTGATATACAAATGATCATTCAAGGGGTGAAGTATTTCTTTATAGTTTCAAACACCACCAGTAATTCCACATGTTCACAAGGTGTGAAACTGAATTCACTGGCCTCACATGTTCCTTTCTTTTCAAGGGCCCAAACACCATAATGATCTGCATGGTCATTCTGCTCAACATCGGCCTCGCCATTCTCTTCGTACACATTTTGTCATGAGACATCGTCCACCATCTCAGGTAATGAATAAACATGATGCTGGAAAAAAAGTAAAATATACATATTGAAGTGAAAAGGAGTGCATTAAAAGAATTTCTGCCGCAGGTCACCAGCAGTGTTGGAGAGAGTCAGCCTGCCCCCTCCTCAGTTAGGACCAGAGATCAAAGATGACCGCTGAGGAGAAATAGAAGCCTCACGCAGACCGCCGCGGCCCCTGTAAAGGTTTTCGTTGGTGTGACTGTGTGAGGCTCTGTGAAGCTCCTCTCTTTCCAGAGGTTTGACAAACTGAAGGACACGAAACAGATTCAGAACATCTGAATACGATGATGTTTGTATGTTAAAGTCGGGGCTGGATGGTAGAGCATGTCCTCGGTGCTTACGCTGGAGAAGCAGCACTCGAGATGTCTCAGTTTAACTTTGCCACAGTGTGTCACAAGTGTGTCAACATCTTTGCAAAATGACAAAAAAAAAAAGAGGCTTTAAACTCAATCCTTAATCGGCACGCTCCGGCTGATTAGACAATCTCAGTAGGTAAATACACTTTGTCACATATGTTTGTTTGTTTTATGATGAAATATTCTCTCCACTTTGCCTTAAACTTGATTGTTGAGACACAAATTCAACTGCAGCAGACGTGTGACAGATTTAGGAGTTATAAGTGTCATTGTTTTAATCATCTGCAATGTTCGGTGTGTGGTTAGAGAGCTGAAGGAGATTCATTAAGTCTGAATGTGTCTCCAGAACAAACTGTAATCCAACGCTGCTGTAAAGCCAGTTTATTGTTTTCATCTTGTTGCTCCTCTGTCTCTTAAGACTCCTCTCTAGAGTTACATTTTGGCTAATTGCATTTGAGACTGGGGTGTACTACACTGTGAAACTTTCTATTTTCACTGGGATTTATATGCATTTATTGTCATTCTGCTGCTTTGGTTTGGGAGCTGATAAACCAAATAAATAGAGAAGGAAAATAGTAAGCTTATGAGTGTCACTGTACTGTATGTCATGCAATGCTGTTTTGGCACCCAGGTGGTTTTAAATGGGTTGTGTATGTTTTGCAATAGAACGTGCAAGCAGAAAATGAAGGGTGGGATTTATCTTATTTAAAGCAATCACTGTATGTTGTTGGTTTCTCAGTCTACAGATTTAGCAGCAGGAAGCGGGTTGCGATGGCGTGTTTGCCTGTGAGCTACTCATAGTTTCATGTATGTTTCAGTGTAGTAAACTGTCCTCTCTGTTCCACGCTGCCTTATATTCAGGGCCTGTTGTGCTTTAGAGCCAAATATGAGTTCAACTTTTGTACGCATGAGGGCACTTTGTGTGTATGCGTCTGTGTTTTTGTACCGTTTTGAAGTGCACGTCTTTTTCAGCATTCAACATATTCTGTTGTAGGCAAAACACGTAACCCTAAATTTATTTATTTCCCAAAAAGAAGTCAAGATTACCTCGTGATTGTGAGATGGAGAAAAAAAGCTCAAGTGGTTCCTAACTCCATGTCTTACACTGAGAAGAGAGCGCTCTCCAGAATATTCTTCCTTTGTTCTTTGAGCTGAAGTTGTTTTTGAGTTTGCAAATGAACACACAGACCGCTGGTTGTGCATTGTTTTCATGCCAAAAAGGAAAATATACAAAAAAAAATTATCATATTAGAAATACATTTTTGCCTGATAGTTGATCCTAAATCTACAAAATGCATTTATTAATAATAAGAGAAGAGGCAGTTGTCAGAGGAACTCAGTGGTAAGTGCAATAAAACTTCATGTAGGTCAGTGTCATGTAAAAGCCATTTTGTTTTTGTCTGTTTTAGTGCATTTAATAAACCCAAGTAACATTGCTGACTTTGAAGAAATGCATTTGTGTAGCCAAACCTGGTCAAAATTACAAAGATGAAAATAAAAAAACTTTTACAACACTTGTGAACGTGTTATGTTTTGGTTAGAGATGGTCCAGCACCAGTTATGCTGCGGCTGGCTCACAGAACATCTGATGTTGGGGCGCACATTCAAACGCAGGATCCAGGAGCTGTTTCAACATTTGATTGCAGACAGGGTGGTTGAAAAGTTCTATGGTGGTTGTTGGATTATATTATAAAAATAATATTAACTAGTCCATACCCATTGAGTGCACAGTTGCCCACATACAGTTTCACATGGTGTGTGTTTGGAATACAGGTCATAGGAAACATACTGACACAAAATGTGCTGCTTAAATGACACAAAGAACCCAAAAGGATATATTTTTTTGAGAGCCTAAACGCGTGGATGAACTAGGGCTTTTTTAGGCCTATTCTTACTTTCAGGGTCCAAAAATAATCCAAGGCTATTGATAAAATATTACAGGTCAAGGCCTCAGACGCCCAGGTCTAACACCACTGAGGAAATCAATTCTTTACAGCTCTAAAAAGAAAGTTGTCTACACTGCAAGTTGTGTTGTCCAGTCACCAGCAACTAGTTTTAGAGCAGCAAAGAATTTGGTAATATGTCAAACCGGATAAAAGAAAGTTATATGGCATCCGTTCTCTGCATTTGTTAATGTTCCACATAGAGTTAATCTGAGCCATGCCATACAACAATAACAATCACATCTCCTCCATACAGGATTAGTTGTATACAGCTGTTTTTAATGCAATGGCATTTGATCAGCACTTTATCAACCAGAACACATTCAGGTATCTGGAAGGAGAAAAAATTATGTTTGAATATCTGTAGCTTGGTACCAAAAGTCTTTCAAATGCATCTTCACCTCCTTTTGCTAAGATTATGTTGCCTCTCCCAATTTTGGCTTTACAAGTTTCTAAATTCACTCCCAGATTTTCAGACATTATCGTCCATTATCCAGTCTGGTAACAGCAGAACTAAGTATTTTTAAACACCACCTGTCTGCCACTATGAGAAGCCCCCCCATCCCTCCCCTGGGCCACAGTGAATACCACTCCCTATTTTAAACCAGACTGGGTTTAGTCCTCGATTCTTCTCACGTAAAGCACAAACAAGCCTTTAATTTGGAAATGTGACCACTGCAAATGGTATGCAGAGAACATCTGATGCTGAAAAAGTCATTTAGTTGTTGAACAACCTGCAACAAATTGAGTTTGCCATTTCAGCAATGGTGTGTAGTTCAAACATTTGTTGAACACTACTGCCCCCAAGTGACTAAAGTGAGCATCATCATCTCTGCAGTCAAAACCTTTCAGATTAAAGTTGTGCCGAGTGTTTTAATCGTGAGAGCATGAAACACAGCAAACAAGTTCAGTCCATGAACAAACTTTATTTAATCATGAATTAAAGGCACAGATCTGTGATCAATAAAGTGGAATGCATGCCGTTTAATACTCCTCTCCCTCATCATCATCCTCTCCCAGACTATCAGTGCCAACCTCCTCATAATCCTTCTCCAGAGCTGCCATGTCTTCTCTGGCCTCAGAGAACTCTCCCTCCTCCATACCCTCACCCACATACCAGTGAACAAAGGCACGCTTAGCGTACATCAGATCAAACTTGTGGTCCAGCCGAGCCCAGGCCTCTGCAATAGCAGTGGTGTTGCTCAGCATGCACACAGCCCTCTGGACCTTGGCCAGGTCTCCACCAGGAACTACAGTGGGCGGCTGGTAGTTGATGCCCACCTTGAAACCAGTGGGGCACCAGTCCACAAACTGGATGGAGCGCTTGGTTTTAATGGTGGCAATGGCAGCATTGACATCTTTGGGCACCACATCACCACGATACAAAAGGCAACAAGCCATGTATTTGCCGTGGCGAGGGTCACATTTCACCATCTGATTGGCAGGCTCAAAGCAGGCGTTGGTGATTTCTGACACCGTTAACTGCTCATGGTAAGCCTTCTCAGCAGAGATGACAGGGGCATAGGTGGCCAGAGGGAAGTGGATACGGGGATATGGCACCAAGTTGGTCTGGAACTCTGTCAGATCAACATTGAGGGCGCCATCGAAACGAAGGGACGCAGTGATGGAGGACACAATCTGACTGATCAGCCTGTTCAGGTTGGTGTAACTGGGACGCTCGATATCGAGGTTCCTGCGGCAGATATCGTAGATGGCCTCGTTATCTACCATGAAGGCACAGTCAGAGTGCTCCAGGGTGGTGTGGGTGGTCAGGATGGAGTTGTAGGGCTCCACCACAGCGGTGGACACCTGGGGAGCTGGGTAGATGGAGAACTCCAGCTTGGACTTCTTGCCGTAGTCCACGGACAGACGCTCCATCAGCAGGGAGGTGAAACCAGAGCCGGTGCCACCTCCGAAGCTGTGGAAAACCAGGAAGCCCTGAAGACCGGTGCACTGGTCAGCCTGAGGACACAGAGGGAGACACACTGATCACATATGAGATACGAGTTACAGTGTTACATTCAGAATACTAACTTTTATAGACATTATACAAGTTTTTTTTGTAAACTTTTCTATTTTATCTCAGGATTCTTGTATTTTGTGGTACTTCATTTTTCCCATATTTAGTTTGTTACACACCAAAATAAAAGAATAAAATAAAGACAAATGTGTCTTAAGAGAATTCATCCATCTATACAGTGAGATAATAGACTATTGAAATTGTGTTTTCCTGTACCCAGTACAAAACAAAGTTGTGAACAAAGGTGCAAACAGTACACAAAACAGGTACGAACAAAAGATGTAATACAAGATACAAACATGTAGAGCAATAATAGAAAAACTTAAATTAAAATATTGATATTCTAAAGCAAATTTTAAATTATTTTACACTCTAAATATACCCACCAGTTTGCGGATCCTGTCCAGCACCAGGTCGATGATCTCTTTGCCGATGGTGTAGTGTCCACGGGCGTAGTTGTTGGCAGCATCCTCCTTGCCAGTGATCAGCTGCTCAGGGTGGAACAGCTGGCGGTAGATCCCAGTGCGCACCTCATCTGAAGAGAGAAATAAAAATAAATTATAGGAGAGTTTGACAGAAGGGAAAAAAACTACACAAAAGCAGCAAATATTTTTTTTTTAAATTTATATTTTATGAGAGTTTACCGATGACAGTGGGCTCCAGGTCGACAAAAACAGCTCTGGGGACGTGCTTTCCAGCTCCAGTCTCACTGAAGAAGGTGTTGAAGGAGTCGTCTCCTCCGCCGATGGACTTGTCACTGGGCGTCTGTCCGTCCGGCTGGATCCCATGTTCCAGGCAGTAAAGCTCCCAGCAGGCATTGCCAATCTGGACACCAGCCTGACCAACGTGCACGGAGATACACTCACGCTGTGGAAAGAAAAAAGGTTGTTGATCAGAAAGTATATATGTTATTCAAAAAGGCTGGTTGTGGTGGTAATTTTAACAAATCAGATGCTGGAGGCCACTCGTCACATGTTGAGCACGGCTCTGGGGCTAATGCAAGATTCAAATCAGGAGACAAAGGCTCTAGTGTGAAGCACCAGATACCAAAACATCATGACGAACATCACCTGATGCAGTCATTTAGCCTCACAGCAAACACTCCTTAAAAAGGGGGAAAAACTTAGGGAGCGGTTGATCAGACTTAAAATATGCTCAAGAAAAAAACTGGTTCATTGAAAACATCCACATCAAAGCTCTGTGGTGAAACAAACCAAACACAGCTGGAGTTCAGGACTTTCATACAAAGTGAGGCCTTTACAACATCAAAGATTACATGTACAAGCCCCATTAAGCTTTTAGTGAATAGGTTTTGTTTAAAAAGCCTGTGGTTGCCCTTTCATAAGGGCCTCTTCAAACAGAGGGTAGTCTGAATGTTCAGGCTGAAAGCACACCGACCTTTGCTAACTGGGTCAATGTACAGACAAGAAAGCCGGAAGCTGGCAGCCACGACTTATCCATAATTTGGGCTGTGCCCTGTCGAATTATCATTTAAACTTACCAACACTACAGTTAAAAAACGACCCACCGAGGCCGAAGTTTGGTCAACTGTCCATTACCTTTAACTTTTTGTTTTAACGTCGACAGTTAATGCTACTTCCTCATACTTAAACCGCTTAGTAAAACTGAGTTGCCACGTGGTGACACACTTTCAGAGCGGTGAACTGAGCTAAATTAGCACACAATAAGTAAAATAAAACCTTGGTTTACAACTTACCATGTTTCCTGAAGCTGTGAAGTGTCTTACAGTTTTGTTAAAGAGGAGGAAGAGGTACGGTTAACTCTCACGGCAGGCAGTTAGGAGACCAGCGTAAGAAGTAACTGACGCGTTTTCTCTGGGCGGGCTCATTTATACTCCTCTAACCGGCGGAAAAGTGCTGCTGAATCTGATTGGTCCGAAGTCACTTGAGCGCGCTTCCTATTGGATGAACTGAAATATCATATGCGCCACGAGCTCTGCTGGAAAATTGAGTAATCATAACTGACAACTTCGGACCGGAAGTGGATACTTTTAAACCGATTTCTGATCATTACCGCTTTTCTTCTGTATCGTCTGTCTGTATATCTGCTAAATATAGTTATTGCAGAGTCTCTGTTGTGTCACATTTGTCCATTTTCTTATTTAAATCAACAAAAACTAAGTGAGTACATTTACTCGAGTACTGTACTTTAGTACGGTTGTGACATACTTATACTTCGCTTGAGTATTTCCGCCCTCGCCATCTCTACACTTCTGCTCCATTATTACAATTCAGGGGCAAATATTATAGTTGGTACTCCACTATATTCATTACTTTGCAGTCACATTAATACAAAGTATAATCACAAGTGAATTATGTTGTATGGTAAGTTTAAGACAAGATGCAACTTGATCCTCCAAGGCAGATTCTCAACCTACCCAGTGGTAGGCTATATGAAGTAATAAAACTTAATCCCACCTTTGCCAGCTCCAACATTACAGTGATGAAGACATTAATGGAGAAATCAGGGGCGTAAATATAGACAGTGGAGGCTGTGCGGTTGTACTGGGGCCCCTGGAGTCCCTGGGGTGGGGGGGTCCTTGCAAATGATTCAGATTACCACCACACTAGCCTTGCGTCAGGCTCTTCATGTAAGGCGAAGAGCCTGGTTTCTATTCACTCTGAATTTTGTCTGGATTCTGGTTCCGGTCTAGAGAGCGAATGCGGAATTCACCAAATTCACCAAAGTAAAAGTGTTCACCAAAGTAAAACTTTAAATTCTGGTGCACCATCGATTTGGGGTGATGAGGGGTGTAAGAAAATCGATTAACTTAATGGCTTGGGGCTTTTCCTGTAAATTATATTCTTTAAATTAAAAAGTTTCACCGCATTTTTATAAGCTTGGTGCTTTTATTTTGACGGAAAGGTGCATCCATCGAATTCCGGATCCTGTCTCACTCGCTCTGGTTCCAGTTCCTTACCAAAACGGCCACTAATGGCCTCAGACTAACACCACACAACTGCACCTGTGTTCAGAGAAGAAATCATTGAATTAAAAATGGGGCCATTTTCTTTGGGCTGTATTCCCTCAAAAATGCAAACGCATCTCCGTCATGATTTCCTTGTCTTTTCTCTCTTTTTATTTTTGGTAAAATAGTCAGTAGCGATCTACATAAACTATCAACACTATAAATAAACTATATTAAAAATCTGTTTACTTAGTTTACTGATGATCAGTGGGAAAGTATATGACAGAATGTCTTCTCTTTATTGTTGTGCAATAAAATAATTGAACAGAATTATAAATATATGCACAGGATGTATCTTACCCCATTACGTCTGAGTAAGATATATCCTAACTCATCCTCTAAATGTCACAGATCTAAAACATGTACAGGGTCAGTCATTCATGTTTTCTGGGAATGCAGAAAACTAAAACATTTTTGGAAAGAGGTGCATGATTTGACTGCTAAGGTCTTGAGGACTCCATCTGACATTTCCCCAGTATGGTACCTCTTTGGTATGGAACTGAATAGGACATAATGCATAATGCCATGCCAAAGAAGTGCATTTTGCTCAGCTGGAACTAGGAAAGACCCCCAACATTAAACTTGTTCAAACAAATATTGAACAACACAATACAATTGGAACAACACATTTACATATTAAAAACTAAAGGGGAAGTCTTCCTGAGAACATTGGAACCCCTTATGGATCTCTGACTACCCACTTAGCCGGATTATGTCGGCTTATGTGTGCTCTGACTCTGAAGAAATGAACCAATTTTCACTGACCATTGTTTTGTTTTTTTAATTTTATTTAAAAAAAAATTATTGTCTGTTTATTTATTTATTTATTTATTTTACTATCAGGTATTACAACTAGGATTTTACCATGTCTTTACTGTCCATGTACTCGTTTGAGGGTGTTTCTAAAAGGTTAAAAACACATAAATAAATGATTGGAAAAAAAAATCTGTTGAACTCAATAAACAATTTCTTATTTTCTTGTATATTTTTGTCATATACAGGCATACAATGATGATCGTTGGGTAGCATGTATGTTAATGTTGTCTAACGTCAAGTCTTTATTTGATCATGTGACAAAATAAAATGATCCAGTAGCTAGTTTAGGTGCAAAATCTGTTGAGTGCAAATCTAACAGCTGAGCACGTCTACAAGTCCAGCGAGCAGTCATACCTTTTAAACAGAAAAGCGGCAGTGAGACATGACAACAGAGAAACGAACAAGAGACAAAAGTAGCAGGGCTCTTTAAATGAGATTCCTTTGGCTTTTTTTATAATCATTTGTCTGTGGTGTGTGTGCGCTTCATAAATAGTAACTAGCGTGCACTGGGGCCCGTCACAATAGTGTGCACTGGGGCCCGTGGTAACTACCTTACGCACTGGGGGAAATAATGGGCAAGTCATGAAATACAGCCTGTATTACTCTGAAATGGGACATTCTGCATAATGGGTGTTACGACTGTGTATGTGTTTTCTGCTGCTGTCCCTTTTCCCTCCATTGTAGATCTGCCCAGGTGTGCGGCGTTACTTTACAAGGTGCAGTGCACCTGGTGTGGAGGAGGTGTTTAAGACCTCCTGTGCCAGCAGCAAAGGAGAGAGGCCCTTTGGTGTGGAGACTGTTGGTCCTGCTGCCTGTCAGCCTGGATTTTTTTTGTCTTGTTTGCTTGTTTTACTTGTGATGAAGTCCATAGATTTGAGTGTTTAAAGGTGTTTATGAGGTTATTTTGGGTCAGTGTTGGAGTTTTGTTTGCCCCATAGGGCCGCCGAAGGGTGGGGTGTAACAATGGGTACTTTTATTTTTTACTTTGGTACTTTAAGTATATTTTGATCTTACTTTACTCACACACACACACACACACACACATATGGAGTAGAAGTATAAACTTGTATAAAATAGAAATACTTAAGTAAAGTACAAATGTCAAAGTTGTACTGAAGTGCATGACTTTAATGTACTTAGTTACATTCTACTGCTGGTTGTTATACAAAAATTCTTCAAGATAAATCCAGATTTCAACTCTTAAATGGAAATTCAGGAGCAAGCAGGTGGATCTGTAAGAGACAGCCGTGACAGTCTTTCCAAAACTAATTAAGTGCAGCCAAATGAGTGAGCTCAAGAGTCTTTCACAAGCATAGTTAGAGCTGTAGATGCCTTAACAACAAATAAATAAGCAGCTAAAATCATCTTAATTAAATTTTCATATTAAAAAAATTAAAAAGAACCAACATCACCAATCACATGAAAATTAATCAGATGTCATTTTTCTTTTCCTTATTATTATAGAAAAGTTTATAAAATGATAAATTATAATGTTAAAATGATCAAAATGTAAAAAGAACGGAAGATTAATCTTTTTAATTATTAATTTATTTCCTTTCTTTGGAATTGTTGATTTTCTGGGTTATCCTTTGGTTGATATAGAATAGGCAAAAATAAACCTTGGGCTTCAGCCTACTCCTTTTTTTGTTATTGCGTGTAAGAAAATTTGTGTGCAATAATCTTTGTTTCTCCAAATGTCTGTAACCGAAATAAAACGTATTCATTCGTTCATTCATTCATATTTTTACCATTTATTTGTGGTTTTGTAGTTTATGTAAACATATGATTTTATTACAGAATAGCCCCAGTTTTTTCATCTAACATAAGTTCTTCTTTGAACATGGCTGTATTTCTGAGTTAGCAATCTGTATGTGTTACAAGGGCCTGTTCTCACACGCTGGTGTTGTGCAACCCCAAAGCCTACACTGTTACGCCCCTGGTTGTGGTAACAGTCTTCCTTCTGAACTGGCTTTGACCCTTTTTTCTCACCCCGGCCACCAGAGGTCTCCATATGATTGGAAATAAATCCTTTTTGTTTAATTTTTCATTTCAAAACTTAAGTTCACCTCTCTGTCATCAAGAATGATCCTGCAAACTGAAGTCAGAACTTCAACAGATCAGAAGTCCTCACAGATGTTAGTGCAGTATGAAAAACAAGACAAAAGGTCAATATTTTTGGCAGGATTTATTAACAGTGAATAAAGCATCAAATGGCTTTTTACAACTAAAGTTATGCATCGAGATTCTAGACCACAAACACAATGTGAAGCATCTAAACAGAAATTCAAGATGCTGTGCTCCTGACTGTTGTTCAGGAATGACACACTGATCTTAGTAAGTAGGCCCTACTCCTCTCCCTCCTCCTCTCCCTCACCCTCGATGGAGTCAACTCCAACCTCCTCATAATCCTTCTCCAGAGCTGCCATGTCTTCTCTGGCCTCAGAGAACTCTCCCTCCTCCATACCCTCACCCACATACCAGTGAACAAAGGCACGCTTAGCGTACATCAGATCAAACTTGTGGTCCAGCCGAGCCCAGGCCTCTGCAATAGCAGTGGTGTTGCTCAGCATGCACACAGCCCTCTGGACCTTGGCCAGGTCTCCACCAGGAACTACAGTGGGCGGCTGGTAGTTGATGCCCACCTTGAAACCAGTGGGGCACCAGTCCACAAACTGGATGGAGCGCTTGGTTTTAATGGTGGCAATGGCAGCATTGACATCTTTGGGCACCACATCACCACGATACAAAAGGCAACAAGCCATGTATTTGCCGTGGCGAGGGTCACATTTTACCAATTGATTGGCAGGCTCAAAGCAGGCGTTGGTGATTTCTGACACCGTTAACTGCTCATGGTAAGCCTTCTCAGCAGAGATGACAGGGGCATAGGTGGCCAGAGGGAAGTGGATACGGGGATATGGCACCAAGTTGGTCTGGAACTCTGTCAGATCAACATTGAGGGCACCATCGAAACGAAGGGACGCAGTGATGGAGGACACAATCTGACTGATCAGCCTGTTCAGGTTGGTGTAAGTGGGACGCTCGATATCGAGGTTCCTGCGGCAGATATCGTAGATGGCCTCGTTATCTACCATGAAGGCACAGTCAGAGTGCTCCAGGGTGGTGTGGGTGGTCAGGATGGAGTTGTAGGGCTCCACCACAGCGGTGGACACCTGGGGAGCTGGGTAGATGGAGAACTCCAGCTTGGACTTCTTGCCGTAGTCCACGGACAGACGCTCCATCAGCAGGGAGGTGAAACCAGAGCCGGTGCCACCTCCGAAGCTGTGGAAAACCAGGAAGCCCTGAAGGCCGGTGCACTGGTCAGCCTGAGGACACAGAGGGAGAGACACTGATCACATATGAGATACAGCTATGTCATTTAATCGGATACTCTAGAGCAGAACTAGGAATCAATCCCTCCTGATATCAAGTTACCCACCAGTTTGCGGATCCTGTCCAGCACCAGGTCGATGATCTCTTTGCCGATGGTGTAGTGTCCACGGGCGTAGTTGTTGGCAGCATCCTCCTTGCCAGTGATCAGCTGCTCAGGGTGGAACAGCTGGCGGTAGGTCCCAGTGCGCACCTCATCTGAGGAGAGAAAAATATGGAGCCAGTTATTTTACACTGTTCAGATATGTCACTTCAATTCACCTAAATTAATGTTCAGCCAGAAGAGACGACACTTACCGATGACAGTGGGCTCCAGGTCGACAAAAACAGCTCTGGGGACGTGCTTTCCAGCTCCAGTCTCACTGAAGAAGGTGTTGAAGGAGTCGTCTCCTCCGCCGATGGTCTTGTCACTGGGCATCTGTCCGTCCGGCTGGATCCCATGTTCCAGGCAGTAAAGCTCCCAGCAGGCATTGCCAATCTGGACACCCGCCTGACCGACGTGGATGGAGATACACTCACGCTGTGGCGAAGAAGAGAAAGATATGGATTACAAAATTTACACATCTTGAGCCTTAAAAATACCTCTTTCAAAATAAATTATATTCATAACAACTGCTACTAATTGTTGAAATATAAGAGCTAAACTTCTAACTTAAAGTTCTTCAGAAATAGAGGGCCCTTTTGTCACAAAGCCTTTAAATGACCTGAAAATTCACAGTGCATCATGGACTGTTTCAATCCAGTCACCCCGCCCTGCTTGACAAGCCTTTACTCTGCTCATTTTCTATGACATCATGTCTGCCTGAGGTTCAGTCGTATTTTTTTTTCTCTCAGGAACACATGCATTTTCTGCTGCCACATCAGATTCTGTCTATTTCATGCAGAGTTACAGTAGAGACAGAGGCTTATGTGGGTCAGACATGTTGCAGTGTGCTGTCTCTTTAAAAAGCCATTTTCACATCCTCACTGGGAACAAAAGTCTCCCATTAATGTTAGAATGGAAGGTTTTATAGGCAGTCAGTGGGATGAATAATATAACATAAAATCATCTTATAATAATATTTATATTAAAGCTGCAAAAAGGGTCTTAGAATCAAAATGAAGAAACAGCAACAGAATTAGTGTGCAGCTAGTCAAGCTGATTAAAAAGAGGCGTTGGCTCACAGTGCAGGGGTGCATCACACTACGTCTCTATAAAGCATGAGCTGTGCTGAAGAGAAGAAAGGGTGACGTCACAGAAATATCATATGAGCCACCTCCTTTACGCCCCTTCTATGACTGTCAAACAAAAACTCTTGAAATAAAATATCTAACATGTTACTTACCATGATGGCTCGTCGGTATTATGCAATGTAATGAGACAAGCCAGAGGAGTGTTTGCGTCTGAAGGCTGCGGTGTCTGTCTGAAGCTGAGGCCGCTCTGCTGATGATGCACCACACTCACGTATTCTGCCTCTGCAGGAGAACAGATGAAGTGCACAATATATAGAGACTCCTCCTCCTCCTCCTGCCGCAGTAACCATTTCACATCCAGAGCAACTAAGATGCTGCAACTGAGACAGGAGGACTGGGACTGTGTGATGATGAGTTGATGATTTGGTCCATAGGGCTGTGCAGCCAAATTACAGGAAGTTCAAATTATGTTGTGACCTGGAATACTCAGTTTTACATGACATAAACTGTCTGTCCCTAAAGTGATGGAAAAACTTCATGTTTTCTGCTCCAGTTACTTGAAACAGTCTGTGAAAATGAATCACACCGATGAATCTGATATGTCTGGCAGAATTTAGGACCACTGTAAACTCTGGTAAATGACTCTATTCTTATTTGTTTTTGGCCCTAATCAACCCGTATGTTTGGAGAGGTCCCAATCAAGTTTTTTGCCCCTGATCCGAATCATTATATATTGAGTTTGTGCAGACACTGAGTC
This sequence comes from Epinephelus moara, assembly GCF_006386435.1. Classification (NCBI taxonomy): domain Eukaryota; kingdom Metazoa; phylum Chordata; class Actinopteri; order Perciformes; family Serranidae; genus Epinephelus; species Epinephelus moara. Next base: position 48,204,986 of record NC_065521.1, on the reverse strand, counting down.
CTGATCTGATACTATAATAGCTCTGCAATGCATCAAGAATTTTTTTTTGCAGATTGTGTATTTTTGTTTTGTTTTGATGAAGAATAAAATAACCTCTCTATCTCTTCTCTATCACTTCAGGAAAGTCTTGTCCAGGGGGCAATTTTGGGCTCTACACAGCTCAATATAACCGATCCCTATCAGTGAGAAATTGCCTTGACCTGCCTCAAAACCGATCTTTGAGAAAGGATCAAGGCATCCCTTATTTTGTTCGTATTATGATCTGATTTTAGTATTGTTTTATCTGTCATCTGGTTTTGTTGTGTTTTATTCGCAATTATTTATGTTAAAGTCTTGGCCAGGACTCCTTGCAAAAGTAGCTTTCCAGTCTCACTGGGACTCATTCAATTCCATGACCTCTTATCCTCTTAGGGGTCGTGAAGGGGCCTGGAGCCTATCCCAGCTGACACTGGGTGAGAGGCAGGGTACACCCTGGACAGGACGCCAGACTATCACAGGGCTGACACATAGAGACAGACAACCATTCACACTCACGGCCAATTTAGAGTCACCAATTAACCTGCATGTCTTTGGGCTGTGGGAGGAAGCTGGAGCACCTGGAGGAAACCGACGCTGACACAGGGAGAACATGCAAACTCCACACAGAGGGGCTCCCCCACCCCGGAGTTTAAACCAGTAACCCTCTTGCTGTGAGGCGACAATGCTAACCACTTCTCCACAGTGCCGCCTTCACTGTGGAGAAGTGGTTATATAAAAAAAATGGGGGATAGAAATGGCATCATTGGTTGGTCTGAAATTAAAACTTGAGTTCACTGAACCAATAACGTAAAATTATATCAGCTAAGGCTTGTGATCTAATGTGCCTTTATGGGTGCTGTTTTATGCTGGTGTTTGCCAGGCAGAACTATTCTGATGATGGTTAAGCTGGTAGACCAACCAGTCAAACCAGTGCCAAAACAGCTGACTTTCAAGTTCATGCTCTGCATTCCCACAGCAGTAAAAGTACATTTACTCAAGTGCTGTTCTTAAATACAATTTTGAGGTACTTTACTTGAGTATTTCCATGTTCTGCAGTTTTATACTTCTAGTTTGGAAGCCAGTATTGTAGTTTTCACTCTGACATTTATCTGACAACATTTGTTATTGGTTGCTTTGTGGATTCAGATAGCCGGCAGTGTTTGAGAAATGAACCCCACCCTTATCAGCTGCAACAGTAGTTATACTTAAGCATTAATGCATCAGTGATTATAACTAAATAACATACAGTATTATGACAGGAACCATTCTGCATAATGAGTTTACTCCTGCTACTTCAGGTATATTTTGATGCTGAGACCTTTTTTTATTTAATTTTGAATGCAGGACTTGTAACAGAGTATTTTTACACTGTGGTGTTGCTGCTTTTGCTTCAGTAAAAGAACTGAACACTGAATACTCCATCACTGCATTAGGGACAGTATATGTCATGTGAATCCACCTCCAGCTAGACTGAGTGCTCCTGCTCAAAAATATAATTTGACCTTCATCAACTCATCATCACACAGTCCCAGTCCTCCTGTCTCAGTTGCAGCATCTTAGTTGTTCTGGATGTGAAATGGTTACTGCGGCAGTAGGAGGAGGAGTTTCTATATTGTGTGCACTTCGTGTGTTCTCCTGCAGAGGCAGAATATTTGAGTGTGGTGCATCAGCAGATCAGCCTCAGCCTCAGACAGACACCGCAGCCCTCAGACACAAACACTCCTCTTCTGGCTTGTCTCATTACATTGCATAATATCGACGAGCCATCATGGTAAGTAACATATATATTATATATTTTATCTCCAGGGTTATTGTTTAAGAGTCTAAGAGATTGGGTGTGGACGGCAATGGAGGATGTATTGTGGCTTCTTAAAGAGACAGCGCACTGCAACGTGTCTGACCTAGATAATCCTCTGTCCCTACAGTGACTCTGCATGCGACGGTATTGTGTGGCAGCAGAACATTCATGTGTTCCTGTTAAATAACTGATAAACTGAACCTCAGACAGACATCTTGTCAGAGAAAATACGCACAGCAAAGGCCTTTCTTGTATGGTCCATGATGCACTGCGATTTTTCAGGTCATTTAAAGGCTTTCTGACAAAAACACCTTCTATTGTTAAAGAACTTGACACCATGGTTGTGTCGTACTCGTTTTTTCAGAGCTGTGTGTTTAGCTCTTATATTTCAACAGTTAAAGCAGTTGTTATGGAAACTATTTCAATTAAGGAGGTATTATTGAGGCTTTAGATTTATTAATTTTTTAATCCAAATCCTCCTCTTCTTCGCCACAGCGTGAGTGTATCTCAGTCCACGTCGGTCAGGCTGGTGTCCAGATTGGCAATGCCTGCTGGGAGCTTTACTGCCTGGAACATGGGATCCAGCCGGACGGACAGATGCCCAGTGACAAGACCATCGGCGGAGGAGACGACTCCTTCAACACCTTCTTCAGTGAGACTGGAGCTGGAAAGCACGTCCCCAGAGCTGTTTTTGTCGACCTGGAGCCCACTGTCATCGGTAAGTGTCATTATGTGTCAACATTAATTTAAGAAGCTTAAAGTGTAAATTGTTGCCATAACTGATTCAATGTGTGTTTTTGTCTCATCAGATGAGGTGCGCTCTGGGACCTACCGCCAGCTGTTCCACCCTGAGCAGCTGATCACTGGCAAGGAGGATGCTGCCAACAACTACGCCCGTGGACACTACACCATCGGCAAAGAGATCATCGACCTGGTGCTGGACAGGATCCGCAAACTGGTGGGTA
>NC_065521.1:48182059-48201746 GCF_006386435.1 Epinephelus moara | reverse complement strand
ACCAAGCGCTCCATCCAGTTTGTGGACTGGTGCCCCACTGGTTTCAAGGTGGGCATCAACTACCAGCCGCCCACTGTAGTTCCTGGTGGAGACCTGGCCAAGGTCCAGAGGGCTGTGTGCATGCTGAGCAACACCACTGCTATTGCAGAGGCCTGGGCTCGGCTGGACCACAAGTTTGATCTGATGTACGCTAAGCGTGCCTTTGTTCACTGGTATGTGGGTGAGGGTATGGAGGAGGGAGAGTTCTCTGAGGCCAGAGAAGACATGGCAGCTCTGGAGAAGGATTATGAGGAGGTTGGAGTTGACTCCGTTGAGGGTGAGGGAGAGGAGGAGGGAGAGGAGTAGGGCCTACTTACTAATAAGTTTAATGTGTCATTCCTGAACAACAATCAGGAGCACAGTATCTTGAATTTCTGTTTAGATGTGTGATGTTGTGTTTTCAATTAATCACAGTAGTTGTAAAAAGCCATTTGATGGTTTGTGCACTGTTAATAAATTGGGGAAAATTACAGGCTGTCTTGTCTTGTGTTTCATACTGCACTGACACCTGTGAGGACTTTGGGCCTGATGAAGCTCCTTCTCCACTTTGCAGGATCCATCTTTCCTTTTCTGTTTTCTTAAGCCAATGCTCTGTGATCTTCAACATAAACTTACAAATCTTCTTCTGAAATGTGTTCAGATTATACATCATGGCACCACCAAGGAGCCTGTCTTGTGAAGTTGTCGAACAGACTTAACAGAAAAAAAAACATTTGCATATGACTGAAAGCCCTTACTGTGGAGGTTTTCCCTTTTTCTGTTAAACAAGATAATATGGAAAGACATGGACTGAATGAATAAGAATTAACTGAGGAAATTCAGTCAGTGAATTGGGAGGAACTGGTGACCAGCAAAGGAAGTCAAGGTTTCCCTAAATACACAAATACAAAGGCGACTAGGGATCCTATTTGACGTGATTTAGTAAGAAACGTAATGGTCATGTTTGTTTTCTATCACATATCTCAAGTAATTATCTACAATTTAAAAACTGAGAGAGACAAATTCATTTTTAACCCACTGCCTCTGCACGCCCGTCCCCAGACTCTCTCTACACCTCCCCTGGACTCTGCATTGTGATTTTTTTATATTTGTAGTGGAGTGTCATGCAGAAAGAAGGAGACACCAGACGCAGGATTCAGGATTGTGGTTGAGACCTTGACCGTGTTTTATTCCTCAGTAACACTCAGTAACATCTCTGTTGCTGGCATCACATCCTCAATAAAATCATCAACCTTCCAGGGCAAGAGAAATTAACCTTTTTAAAAAATAATTTATCAAATGAAAATAAACATAACTGTCAAGTTAAACTAAATACGACTCTCTGAAAGAAAGAAATTCCCAACATAAAGCATACAATTGCCAATAATCTCAGCAGTCAATAGAAAAACTAATGCTCTGTCCTGCACGGCTTACATGCCACACTCATGGCCTCACCTCACTAAAATCGCCAACCAGTAAAAAACATGGTTAATTTATGGTCAAACTTGTGGTGGACTGTAGCCCGACAGTGAACAAATTGACAAAATGTGTAGTTTTATTTTCATATATATGAGAAAAGAAAAGGAAAGACAGACATGACGGAGATGGGTTTGCATCTCAGAGGGCACATAGCCTATAGAGTGTGCCAGGGCTGACGTCAAAAGTTTAGCATTGCGCTGGTTCCCGGAAGAGAAAGTGAATGTGATTTTTGCATTGCGTTTTGGATTATGTCAGAAAATAAGCTCTGTGGCTAACACAAGTTTATGATACTTACAGGTTTTGTTCAGCGAGATAATCTTCACATATGAACACCTTTCATACCGCATTTGAAGCTTAAATGCGATCGCCAGAAGTAAAAAGCTAACGTTAGGCTTTAACGGACTACATGACTACTCCACGGTCGCATGACTCTTGACGTCACCGCCACTAAGCTTTCAACTGATTTCGGCCGCTTTATTTTAAAAACATTGTATAATGGGGAAATCGGACTGTTTAAGCTAAATAAGAAGCTGTAATGGCGGACTGCCAGCACTCTCGCCTGTTCGGGGGTGATGACGTTTAATGTCCCCGACAGGGTTTGTAGTCGTATTGAGCAACTTGTTAGCAACCGCCTTTTTTACGACACGTAAAAGCTTCAAAATTCACAAGTAGGGTATTTACTGACGTGTTTTATGTCGTAGAACAAAACCTGAAACTCGCTTAAGCTTTTGTTAACCACAGACCTTATTTGAGGCATTTTACCAAAATCCCATTCAAAAAACGTATTGACTTTTAGACAAGAGAACCGGAAGTGCTAAAAGCGCTAACGGAGTTCCGTGTTTACTGGCACACTCTATTGCAAATGGCACCATTTTTAACTTAATGTGAGTGTCTTTATAAACACAGGTGTAGTTCTGAGGTGGCAATCTGAATCACCCACTAGCCACTTTGATTTAACCATGCTCACAGCCCACATTTAATCATTTTAATTTAAGCTTTACTACATATCGGCGTTAGCTAATAGCCAAACTTTTAGCTTTAGCTAACATCACCTTGAATGAAAAGTCGACTGTAAAGAGCAGTTAAAGTTTCATGTTTTATGACATTATGTTTTAATTGTAATTTATAATATTAAGTGTAGGTAACGTTATTGGTGGTTTTCCTTTTAATGGAAAGAACAGTCTAAAAAGTACATTTAATTTCAACTGTTGCTTTCAGCGCCATGTTTTGCTCCATCACAGCTGATTCAAATGATCAACTTGTTAACAAGCAGCTTCAGGACTTCATAAGGAGTTGATGGTTTTAATCAGCTGGTGCAGGGAGAGATTTAAAACATGCAGGACAAGAGTTACAAGGGGAGGTTTGGGAAACACTGCTCTATAATAATCAATGGCCAAAGAAACATTTTTTTTATAAGAAAGTGGAGTAAAGTAAATGAAACAACTAAAGTGTTTAAAAAAAATGAACACTAGGGAAAACATGACTTAGGAAATAAAACTTGGTTTGGTTTGGATAAACCAATGGATACAATGACCACAGCTCTGTCTGGTTTTGGCAAACTAAATATGTTCCTCCACAGATACGTTATGTAATAATAACATGAGAATATTCCTCTGCCCTAATCACATTTAATGCATTGATAATCAGCTATGTGTTTTTCTGAATAAACAGATTCATTTTAAGACTGTAAATAATTGTGCAGCATGTGTCAGGTGACGCATGATGTTGTGGTATCTGGTTCCTCATAAAGAGTCCTTTTATTTCTTCCCCCTCTTTGGACCGTAGCCTTTGAGCTGTCGTCAACATGCGGTGATGATGATCTGAAGCACCTAATTAGACATGGTTAAAACATGTAGATGTCTGGCGATATTTAATGATAAATTTTACAAATTGTCCTCCAGCGTGAGTGTATCTCAGTGCATGTGGGTCAGGCCAGATTGGCAATGCCTGCTGGGAGCTTTACTGCCTGGAACATGGGATCCAGCCGGACGGGCAGATGCCCAGTGACAAGACCATCGGCGGCGGAGGAGATGATTCCTTCAGCACCTTCTTCAGTGAGACTGGAGCTGGAAAGCACGTCCCAGAGCTGTTTTTGTCGACCTGGAGCCCACTGTCATCGGTAAGCTCTCATTAAATAGAGATGCCAGTTACCTCTTCATTTCATGAATTTAAACCCTCATTTCTGATTAATCTGTCTCTTCAGATGAGGTGCGCACTGGGACCTACCGCCAGCTATCGCTGATCACTGGCAAGGAGGATCCTGCCAACAACTACGCCCGTGGACCCTACGCCATCGGCAAAGAGATCATCGACCTGGTGCTGGACAGGATCCGCAAACTGGTGGGTAATTCAGAGCAGGAGAAGTTCTTTCCTAATAAGCCTGAGATGATGTATAACTCTTAAGAATTAATCAGGAAAGTGACAACAGTACATGTGCTCTGCTAATCAGGTTAAACTCCTAACATGCAGTTTGTGCCACAAGAGGGAACTGAAGCATTATTAATGACAAGTAATACCCCTGTGGGTAAGATCCTTGTGGTGAACTTAAGGCGTCTGTTCATCCAGGTTGCCAAACACTTGCTTACTCCTGGGTGTCTACAGGTCCTGTTGAAAAGTCTTAAAATGTCCTAAATTCAGATTCGAATGGTCTTAAATATTTTTGGTTACATTACCGTGAACATTCCTCCAGCCTGACTGACCCAATGACCGTTTACATTCTTTGGACAGACCGAAGAATTACAATAATAAGTAGCATTTATTAGAGATGTACCGATACCACCTTTTCCTTCCCGATACAATTCCGATCCCTGAACCTTAGGTATCTGCTGATACTGAGTACCAATCCGATACAGCGCGTAAAAAAAAATTGAATGGGATATGAATTGTTGTCTCAACTCTATGTAAAATATTAAGAAATAAATACATAATAGTAGAATGAATGCCATCCAGATCAAGACACAGGTTAAAGTGCAGCCACACAATTTAGTAAAAAAGACATTTTAAAAGCTACAGTAGAATGCTTTTTAAACTCCGCTCTGTTTCCGTTTCATTTGCCTGTAGCGTGTGTATGCGTAATGACGTGAGGCATTACGTGGTATCGGATTGGTCATAGGCTGTACTCGCCTCACCTTCTGTTTACCCCTACTGCTATCTAAACATGCAAGAAGTTTTTTTTTAATGTGTACGGGTTTTGAGATATCTTGAACTCCCAGCCCAATATTGTTGGTGTGAATGGAATTTAGTTTATTGTGCTAACAGCATTACAACAATGCATTAGAAGGGGCACAATTTCTGGACAGAGATTGTACCGTTAATCTGGAATAGATAAAGAGAACATGATGCAGACGTTTGGCTTCATTCACCAATCGTTCTCAAGAAATTTCTTCTTAAAACCCACTTACTCAGTTTTTATGGAGATTTTGGGGATTGGATTTTAGTTAAGAACAGAGTGTACACACACTGAAGAGCACTCTTATGCACATTTTGTGCTGGCATGTTTGTGCAGAACAATTGAAACCACTAAGTCAGCTGAATCATACCCCCGAACATCAGGATAATCTGAGTAATGCCTCCTCACCAAGCTTCAGTTTGTCCTCTTTTAGTCTTCAGGAAGTTACTAATGCTCTTCTTACAACTGAGAATACAAAATGATGCTTTCTTTCTTAAACATTCTGCGCCACTTATTGCAGAATGTATAACTCATATATTCAACCCGACCATCTCCACTGGAATAATCCCCACAGTCTGGAAAACAGCCCTATTTCCAAATTATGTTGCCTGGCTAAAATTTGAGTCCCTGGTAAACAATCAACTTAGATCATATCTTTATTTGTTTTCTATACTCACTCCCTATCAGTCTGGTTTTAGGCCTAAGCACAGTACCATAACTGCATCCTCCCTGGTTCTAAATGACATTATGCTAGACCTGGATAGCAACATGTCTTGTGCTGCTCTGTTTATAGACTTGTTTAAGGCATTTGACAGAGTTTTTTTTTTAGATATTTTTTTGGGCAGTTTTTGCCTTTAATTGACAGGAAAGTCAAGTGTGAAAGGGGGAGAGAGAGAGAGGGAATGACATGCAGCAAAGGGCCACAGGCTGGAGTTGAACCTGGGCCGCTGCCGCAACAGCCTTGTACATGGGGCGCCTGCTCTACCACTAAGCCACCAACGCCCCAGGCATTTGACACAGTTGACCATTTGTTACTTAGAAAGAAATTGTCCTGTATTGGTTTTGATTCTGTCAGCTGCCTGTGGTTTGAAAACTATCTGTAGACAATAGACTGCAGTGCGTACAGATGGGTGATGTGTGATGTTGAATCAAAATTTTTGAATACTACTAAAGGTGTCCCACAAGGCTCAGTGTTAGGGCCAATATTGTTTTCTATTTGCATAAATGATACCCCCCCCCCCCCCCCCCTATGGCTGTTTAAGTGCCTTATTTCGGATCTTGTTTTAATTGAGTGTAAATGATTTTAACTGTACATCTACACCTTAGCATGTTTATCACCCTGTATTTCTACTTTTAGAGCCCATTTATTGCAAGTGTTGTTTGTTGTTTTGTATGATTTCATTTTTGTTTTAATTGATATGCATGATTGTTCTTTGTTTACCTATTAATTGCTTTAATGTCTTTGTTCATGCTCGGCATCATTGAAAATGAGGGTCTCCCTCAATTGATTTCCCGAGTCTTAAATAAAGCTTTGAATTGGTTATTGTGTTTTCTTCAATTCTACAGTTTTCTGATATTACAGGATTTATATTACAATCGGGGCTGTCAAAATAATGTGAGGCCACGTCAAGCCACGCTCGACCAGACGTTGAGACACAAACTGAGTAAGTCTGTCTGTGACTGTGACCTCGCAAATTGGATTGCAATGGACTGCAGACCAGTTTCAGTGGTAGAGGACAGGGGGACAGTTGTGTCCAAAATCCAGCAGCTCTACTACGACACACCTGCCAAAATTCTTTGAACTGTGTATCTAAAAATACTTTCACAGCAAAAGTTAATGTATGCAGTTAATTTAAATTAATTAATCAGAGAGCATGTAATTAGATTTTTTTTAATTACCATACTATTTCTATCATCTTTGAATACTTAAATTATTTTATTTAAAACATTATTTCTTATACCAAGCACGACATTTACACTTCAAATCACATCAGTTATGTTAATGGGAACCACGCTGTCTAATTATCAGTGACTGATCATGGTAGGAAATATCACAGACGTTTGGGCGGGTGGGACAAATACTGACAAAGCAGCATTCTGAGCAAGTTATTAATATCTTACAGAAACATTGCATGAAATGGTCCACTTCACCCCACTCCCTCGTCTCTCTAAACACACTGACTCACAGCTTGGAGAGCATCGTGGCACTCGTCTCTGTCTTCACTGTCTTCAGGCTGACAGTTATGCGACCGTGTTGCATACAGTCTGCAGCTTGTGGGTCAGGTGTTTGATTAACGCATGTTTTGAGCATCCCATGAGTCTTTCTAGGTTTTATATCCACTCCTGATGCTATTAAATATGACGGCTCATTTGGCGCTCACTTTCTGCAGAAGCCCCCCCGCCGCCCCTGCCTGCCGCCTGGCACACAATGCTCCTGACCCTGATTTCTGTCCCTGTGGGTGGTCGGCCCACAGGGCAAAAGGGGTCAGTTGAGGTGGTTCGGGCACCTGATCAGGATCCTCCTGGGCGGGAGGTGTGCATTTGTGGACTGCCTGAACGTGCCTTGGACATTAACACTGAGTGAGCTGGTCAGTCATTGTTTTTTATCCTTATGTCATATGAAAATGAACTGATTCACACAGGGATTATGATTATGACTACATTTGCTAATGACAGTTGTGCATTTTGCCTGTCGCAGCATAGCATTTTTTTTATTCAATATGCTAGAGGGGTATTTTAAGCATATTTGAACATAATAGCATATATTATTTAATGTATAATCATGGTCTTGTAGGATAGGTTCCCTCGGACTCTCCAACAGAAGGTTGGGCCTCGAATTTCCTCAGTTCGTAGAAACTGGCCCCTGGACTCCTGACGTTTTACAATAGTGGCCCCTGGGCAAAGCAAGTTGAGTATCCCTGGTTTTTCTCACAGACTAATGAGTTTGAATTCACACTAGTTACAGAAGAAGGAAACACTAGGAGAAACTTTTTGTCTCCATACAGGTCAGATGCTGATATGTAATGCTTATTGGTTGTGTACTACTACAGTTTATCTTATCACATCAAATTGACTTAAATCCACACTAAGGGTTATTTTTTATTCTTAAACCACAAGAAAGAAAGAAAGAAAGAAAGAAAGAAAGAAAGAAAGAAAGAAAGAAAGAGACATCACAGGCAACTTCATATGTCAGGAATTTTATTTGTAACAGAGCCAAACTGACATTTTTGGTTCACTTAGTCAGAATATCCAAACTTTATAGACAAACGTTTCTTCTTGGAATGCCGTTACTTTTAAGCAATTGCTTCCTGTTTAGTGTTTTATGTCCCTTTAAATACTCCTCTTCCTAACCCTTGGAAGGGTCATCTCCAACCTTAAAACCTGCTCATGTCCTCTCTGGCCTTTCCTGTTTTATTAACTTAACATCCAAATTGACATTTTCAGGAGTTTTATTCTGAATGGACAAACATCTCTTCATGGAATGTGTTTAAGGACAGTTGGAATCAATCGTTTCATGTTTATCTAGTGCCTTATTGTCCCTTTTTAATATTCCTCTCCCTCCTCCTCTCCCTCACCCTCGATGGAGTCAACTCCAACCTCCTCATAATCCTTCTCCAGAGCTGCCATGTCTTCTCTGGCCTCAGAGAACTCTCCCTCCTCCATACCCTCACCCACATACCAGTGAACAAAGGCACGCTTAGCGTACATCAGATCAAACTTGTGGTCCAGCCGAGCCCAGGCCTCTGCAATAGCAGTGGTGTTGCTCAGCATGCACACAGCCCTCTGGACCTTGGCCAGGTCTCCACCAGGAACTACAGTGGGCGGCTGGTAGTTGATGCCCACCTTGAAACCAGTGGGGCACCAGTCCACAAACTGGATGGAGCGCTTGGTTTTAATGGTGGCAATGGCAGCATTGACATCTTTGGGCACCACATCACCACGATACAAAAGGCAACAAGCCATGTATTTGCCGTGGCGAGGGTCACATTTCACCAACTGATTGGCAGGCTCAAAGCAGGCGTTGGTGATTTCTGACACCGTTAACTGCTCATGGTAAGCCTTCTCAGCAGAGATGACAGGGGCATAGGTGGCCAGAGGGAAGTGGATACGGGGATATGGCACCAAGTTGGTCTGGAACTCTGTCAGATCAACATTGAGGGCACCATCGAAACGAAGGGACGCAGTGATGGAGGACACAATCTGACTGATCAGCCTGTTCAGGTTGGTGTAAGTGGGACGCTCGATATCGAGGTTCCTGCGGCAGATATCGTAGATGGCCTCGTTATCTACCATGAAGGCACAGTCAGAGTGCTCCAGGGTGGTGTGGGTGGTCAGGATGGAGTTGTAGGGCTCCACCACAGCGGTGGACACCTGGGGAGCTGGGTAGATGGAGAACTCCAGCTTGGACTTCTTGCCGTAGTCCACGGACAGACGCTCCATCAGCAGGGAGGTGAAACCAGAGCCGGTGCCACCTCCGAAGCTGTGGAAAACCAGGAAGCCCTGAAGACCGGTGCACTGGTCAGCCTGAGGACACAGAGGGAGACACACTGATCACATATGAGATACAGCTATGTTATTTAATCTGATATTCTAGAGCAGAACTAGGAATGGATCCCTCCTGATATCAAGATACCCACCAGTTTGCGGATCCTGTCCAGCACCAGGTCGATGATCTCTTTGCCGATGGTGTAGTGTCCACGGGCGTAGTTGTTGGCAGCATCCTCCTTGCCAGTGATCAGCTGCTCAGGGTGGAACAGCTGGCGGTAGGTCCCAGTGCGCACCTCATCTGAAGAGACAAAAATATGGAGCCAGTTATTTTACACTGTTCAGATATGTCACTTCAATTCACCCAAATTAATGATCAGCCAGAAGAGGCGACACTTACCGATGACAGTGGGCTCCAGGTCGACAAAAACAGCTCTGGGGACGTGCTTTCCAGCTCCAGTCTCACTGAAGAAGGTGTTGAAGGAATCGTCTCCTCCGCCGATGGTCTTGTCACTGGGCATCTGTCCGTCCGGCTGGATCCCATGTTCCAGGCAGTAAAGCTCCCAGCAGGCATTGCCAATCTGGACACCAGCCTGACCGACGTGGATGGAGATACACTCACGCTGTGGCGAAGAAAACACCAGAGATTAGTTTATTGTGTGCAGTTATTTAGACACGACAATATTTCAATAAGAAAAGAATGAATTAATTTCACTTTTATGGCCATTAAAATAGATTTATCATCATTAAATCAAGCAGGCTTTTAGATTGAGATTTGCCATCATTCAAAATCAAACTTAAGTGCACATGTTAGAGGAAACTGTTGCTGAAAGTATAAATGTAATCCTTGTTTCAGTTTCATTGGGAATTTAATCAGCAGCGGTCTAGCTGTGTCTGGAACGCCGTTGCTATGCGACAACCCATCACTCTAGTAACTGATGACGTATGATGGAATTTGAATGTACAGGTAAACCGTTAACCCTGAATAAAGTTCAGTCTGGGAACACTTAATGTAAAATAACAGCCAGTTTACCGTAACAACAGGAGATAAAGATCCCTTTTGACCCGCAACGGCGCCGGTAGCCATCACGGGGGCCACTCAGCAGTGTCCATTACTAACCTAGCATGAAATTTTAATGCCTTGCGCCATGCTGACAGTGCACTTAATCCATTTGCCCACGGGACAGGCTGTGTCTGGGTGTGGGACATCTGATGACGAGCCTTCACCCTAACGGACAGTGCTCATACCGGGGCTTTAGGGAGGATAAAACACTGCAGAGAGTCGGCGGTTGGACCGGAGCCTTCATTATTCATTCAGACCACACTGCCATCTGATGAAAACCTCTTTTGTTCAGTCTGCCCGCCACGTAACGTTAGCAAGCTGCTCCCCGCCCAAGGCATCGCCTGAACATCTCCATCACCAAACCTCATTTTATAAATGACTAATTAAAGAATATTCTGCTAAAAAAAAAGTCACTTTAAACCTTTTTAGAAAACCTCAAGCTTGTTCCCAGTTTTCCATTAATGTCACCGTCCCCTCCCGCCCTCCTCACACCCCCAAAAACCCCTCAAATATGCCTTAATATCAAAGTTTTAAAAGTTCCTACCATTTTGTTCTGTTGTAGTAGCAGTGGAGGGTTGAAGCTCCGAGACAGGGAATCTTACAATTCGACAGTTATGGGGTCGATGTAAGAGATAATGGCGAACATGAGTGATGGATAGCGGTATATATACAAGTGCAGCGCCTGCGCCGGTGCTTGCTGTGCTGCCATTGGCCAACTCCCCCGTCAATCCAACGTTCCGAGGCTGTCCGCGGCTTCCCATTGGCTGAGCGGCTGTCTGGCTTCGCAGACCGCCTCCAAAACCACACCCGGGTCCCATCATTGTGCCGCAAGCATGGCGCCTCTTATTGTGGGGAGGAAAATGCTGCTTCATCTCCAGCATGCTGGTACCACACAGGCCCAGTCTGACAGACAGTAAACAGATAGTCCTCATTTTTAACAAATAAATCCAACATAAAAACAGAATAGATAAGATATAACTTTATTTATGTATTTATAATAGAATAGAATAGAGTAGTATTTTAGGACATTATTGCTTTGATATTTAGGCTTCATACACAATAGAGATGACTGACACCTGCCCTTACAAAATCAGCCAGGCACTCAATTCAATTTTATTTAAAGCCCAATATCACAAATCACAATTTGCCTCAGAGGGCTTTACAGCATTCTACATCCCTCTGTCTTTGGACCCTTGCAGCAGATAAGGAAAAACTCCCCCAATAAACCCTTTAACAGGGAAAATTCAGAACAGATCAACATAATAAATTTACAGTATTCCATATGACAAAATGATACAATAGCTATGATAATACTGATTTTAGAAGTAATATAATAACTGTATTTTGGTAGCATATATGTTATAAGTAAATATAAGTATATGAGAGTATTTTGTATGTGACAATAATGATCATATGTGTTCAAAAAAGCTATACAAACCTTACACAAAGACTGGGATGCTGGTTTAATGTGTTATTGTGAACCCCATGTCTGAGGACAGTATCCAGAAATATGCATCTGCAGTTCATTCAAAATGTCATAATACTTTAAACCATATTTCCAGGTACAAAAAAAGTCCAGACAGCCTGTCTGTTTAGTTATATTTTGGTGTATTGTTGCAGACCATGTGTCCTCTCTGGCCTCCTACCTGTTACCTATCATGCACTTTATCAATAATTCCACATATTATTTATTTATTTCCTTTTTCATTCCCAGTATTCATATTTTATCTTCAGTCTATCACTAATAAAAGAGGTCAGACTGCCCCGTCAGAGATGAGGGACATGTAGGCCAACAGAGACATCCACAGACGCCCAACCCCCAGCCCTCCTCCCAAGATTTAACCGTTGCTAGGAAATGAATAACGGAGTTGCCTGGATACAGCCTGGTATCCACATAGACTGCCTTTATCTGGCAGTCACGTGACCCAGCTTAAATGGCAGCATTAACGGGCTGCAGTGCAGCTGCTTCTGTGGGGGGATGTGAGGCGCCTCGGCCACCTCTTCTGCAAAAAAATGTTTCACCCTGATCTTGGGGGGAATACACTTCCTCTTGTCTAGTGGTGCATGTGTCCTCTTCGTAAATAAACCCAACAACAACAAAATACTCTAAGATTGGCATGGGGATGCTGGGGTGTGGCCCCTGCAACACAAAGATGCATGGCATCGATGTGGGTCAGCTCTTTTGTTCAGGCAGTTGTTCCCATAAAACCTCACTCTTTCTATAGAGACAGTAATGTAACTGGATGTGCGTAGCAGCTCTGTTTGTGTTAAACATTCACCTTTCAATAAGAAAGACCATAAATTATTCGTCAGTGGACCTGAAGAAAAGAAAAGCAAAGTAACAGACAGTTAAGCCGCTTGGTTGCTAACAACAAAGGCAGCTCTATGACAACAGTTGTCCCAGAGGCGGACATGATACCTCTCTGAATGGGAGGCAGCTTAAAATAACCCAGTTTGGGGTGCAAAGTCAAGAGAAACTGATCTCAGTTCATGGTGACTGCAGCCACAATCACACTGTGCAGTTTAGCTAGCAAGATTTAGCCTTTTTGGGTGAATCATTTCGGACACCATCAAATCAATTTTTTCGTTGTAGTTTTGTCCCAGTATATCTGGCTTCCGATGCCTTTCAGTCAAAGTCATTTGTGAGACTTTCAGGCACTGAGCCAACTGATCAGATTTATTGATTATGAAATAAGGAGTCATTTTATATCTTTAAAAAGAGCTATGCCATCAGTGGTGGGAAGTAAGTCAGTAGGCTACATTTATTTGTTGTAACAATTTTGAGTTACTTGTACTTTGAGTATTTCCTTTTTCTGCAACTTTATACTTCTACAACACGACAGTTCATAGGCATATATCCTGCTTTTACTCAGCTACATTTATTTGATAACTTTAGTGACTTTGCAGATCTGGATTGTAACATCCATCCATCCATTTTCATCCACTTATCCGGGGTCAGGTCGCAGGGGCAGCAGGCCAAGCAAAGCTCCCTGGACTTCCCTCTCCCCAGCAATGATTTCCAGTTCCTCCTGGGGGACCTTGTGGCGTTCCCAGGCCAGATGAGATATGTAGTCCCTCCAGCGTGTTCTGGCCCTTCTTCGGGGCCTAGATGGATCACTACATCGAAAGCTTCGCCTTCCGGTTCTTCACCACAACTGTCCGGTACACTGCAGAGGCCACACCAAACCGCCGATCCATAATCCTAACCTCACTCATGAACAAAACCCCAAGATACTTGAACTCCCTCGCTTGGGGCAGTAACTCTCTCCCAACCCAGAGGGAACAATCCACTGGTTTCAAGCAGAGAAACCACGGCCTCAGATTTGGAGGTGCTGACTCTCATCCCAGAGATGCAATTCTGAGGTTCCCAAACCGGACCCCTTCCTCCCCCCACACTCCTTACAACATATTATCAACTGATAAATGATTATGTATGTTATAGATTAAGCTACCCAGTAGTATATGAAGTGATTAAAAGTAGCTCCACCAGCTGCAACCTTAAAGTGACCAGCCAGTGACCATCAGTCATTGCAGACTTTCAAATCTTATATCAAAATGTAGCCGAGTCCTTTGTCTGTTAATCAGAAGTAACACTTTCTTAATATCTCGAACATAGAGCTCTTTTTTATTTTTACTTTTGACACTAAAAAACTGAAATGTTACCCTTACTAAAAAGTAGGTGACAAATATTTTAACATAGATGAATGCAGGTGAAGAATACAAACATTTTCATGTCACATTTTTGTTTCGGTGACCTTTAAAGCACCAGTGTGCCGAACGACCCCTGTAGCCAACCAACCAAGACATCAGCGGTCAGTTTAAAACTGTGTGTTGTTGTTCATGACTCAGCTTTATTCCTTAATTGCCTCTTTCATCCTTGTTCCTGCTGGTCGATAATGCGCTATTTCCTGTTCCTCTACACATGCTTTCACCTTCTCTTTCTCTGTCTTTACTCTGTGTGCCATCATACTGACATGATACAAGACTAGCTGATTAACTGTCACATCTAGATCTATGAATAAATGGTTTAATTGATTGTCTGTTAGATGTAGGTGTGTATCTGTGTTTCCATGTTCTAGCATACTGTAGTGTGACTTATGTGTGTGTCTTACTGTGTGCTTTTAAACACATTTTTTACAGGGCTGTAACCACCTATTTATCACTAGGGGGATCATTGCCAATCAAAACCTTCTGTAATCCAGGGTGCCCAGTAGCTCCACTGGTAGTGCAGGTACCCCATGTACCGAGGCAACCTGGTCTCACTCCAAAGTCATCGAAATACAGAGCATGGGCGTGACTTGCGGCGTCAGACACTGACGAAAAAAGCTGTCCTTTTACGTTGGTATGATACACAGCCGGTTGCCATTATAGTTTAATGGCACCCGGCAGTGTCGGGGGGAAACGCAGCAGGACAAGAAGGAAAGTTAAGGCAGCGAAAGTCCAAATAGTGTGGGTGGGAGGGGACTTTCACCCAGGAGAGTGGTGTTTGTGTCCTGTAAGATTCTAAAGCCAAACCTTGTTCTTTTTTCCTAAACCCAACCACGTGCATTTGTTGTTGGAGGAAAATTGTCACAGTGCGTTTATTTTGAAGGAGACTGTATGTAAACGGTAAATTTCCTGTGAAAACAGAAGTGTATTTAGAAAGAAGACAATGCATGGAACAGGCAGAACTTGACATGGCGTCCCAGAACGTCAACAACCAACACACCCAGGGTACCTTGCACGTCGTATCTGGACGTGGAAAGTCAATGACCAAATGTCGATATGTGATGGGACGGAGTGAGAATGTGTTGACTAAAAGTTTCTTTACTCGTTTCACTCGATGCAACGTGCACGCATTTGCTCCGCAGTTGCTGTGTGCCTATCATAGTTCTGCATCCTGTTGGTCTACGTCACCATGCAATTCCCCACCAAAGCGCTTGGGGGCATGGTGTTCTTTTATATACCTACCTAGACTCTGTGACGTCTATGGTCATTGCTTGTTCATTATTTGTTTATCTTCTGGCTTTGCTCTAGTCACAGTGAAGATGGCGACCGAGAGAAAGACTGTTGCTGGAGCTCGAAATGATTGACATTTAACAACAAATGATCCTATTACATTTTTACATCCATTTTTTAATCAAAACTCCAAACACAACCCATCACAATGGAGACTTTTGAAAATGGCGGTGTTGTGGTATTGCAGCAGGAAGTGAAACCTTGCAAAATGCCGGAAATTATGTAGTTTGAAGGACCAATCATAGCTCTTGCAGTCTGCGTTGGGTCTGCGTTGCCTCGACACGTGGTTACAATTTTTTGGAGGTGCAAAACCCTCTGCGTCGTAGGTATGCAGAAGCATAAACCTTGCTTAAGGCTTTGTCCTTGCTGGAGTGGTTCAGGTTCAATTCCATCCTGCAGCCCTTTTTGCTGCATGTCATCCTCATTTTTAGAAACCAGCTAAACTGACAATTTTACAGCATTTTGAAACAAAAATCTTTGATCAGGAGTTCTCAAAATTTTGATGCCTGGGTGCCATTTGAGGGAGCAAGCATGTGAATAAGAGCCGCAGTGGAAAAGTGCTCACACTATGACTTTTTAATGACATACTCACTCTTAACAAAAACTAAAACAGATGACATTGTTATAACCCACATAACACTCATATTACTTTGTAGTTTTCCACGTTTAATATACTTGAAAACAAGAGAGACAGTCCAGTGTTTGACATTGATTGTCCCCATGGTCAAGCAATGACTTCTGCAACACCGCTTGCACAAACCACACACAGAACTGCAATACACCACAATATTAGAGCCAGTAGTAATAGTATTAATGGCATTTTTTTTAGGTTTATTATGATAAGGATTACATTTGCTAATGATTGTTTCCGACAGTGGTGCATGGTGGCCTTTCATAGCATAGCAATTATTTTCTTTATATTCTTTTTTATCAATATATTGGGGGACATTTTGAGCACATTCGAATATTGTGGGGGATGTCCCCCCTAATATATATCATATATATATCATAATTACAGCCTGGCATGTACTGTCAACATATGAACTGAGAATCACCACAGAGGGCAGAAGCTGAGAGAAAGTCTGGGAAGTTAAAAAGTCTTTGAATGATCATAAATCACAACATTTTATTCATAGCTAATGTGTTCCTGTGAGGTTCTGCCCTTCCCTTGTAACCTCACACCAGTCAAACTAAATATATCAAGATTCAAATCTTTCGGTGTCTTTGCTCATTAATTGAAGTGAGTAATGATGATCTGAACGTCTTCAGCTAACGGCACCTGCATCAAAACACTCAACGTGAAGCCTCAGCTGTGACAGATGGAAAATATGCTTTGTCATTTGGTGGGTATCATATTCCCTCTATGCAGGAGGCAGTGTGGTCAGTTTCACGCCATGAAGGACCACTCCCATCTCTCTAGCATTCCCATCCTCCCTCTCTCCTCTTGGTGTGCAGCTGCTCAGACGCTCCCTGTGTCACAGCTGCTGGGGAGGAGGAAGAGGAGGAGGAGGAGGAGGAGGAGGAGGAGGAGGAGGAGGCGGAGTGGAGAATGTTCTAGAAGTCCTGGCTGAGAGCCATGCCTGCTTCCTGTCCTCTTTCATCCCCTGCAGTTCACATTGAGTACAGCAACAACAAAAAGCCGGTTGTAAATGATACATCCACAGTTTCCTGCTGAATAAATGTTGACTCCCACATTATGGCGGACGCTCTGACAGAGAGCAAAGTTTTGAATTCATACAGCATTACAGATTTTGATTTGGAAGATGCAGGCTGATTATGTTAGAAGCGTTATGCAAGCTTCTGTTCAAATGGCTGTAATCCTCTGCCGGATCCAAGACAGCTTAAAGAGCAGGGATTTAATGTTGTAACAACAGGAGTCACAGCGAGAACAAAGACCTCACACACATATTAAGTGCTTCAGTGCAGCCATTCTGCCACACAATGTGCAGTTCAGGCAATTTCAGTTCCTCAAACAAGACAGACCCAGAGGAAGCAGACCCCATCGTCAGTCCAGCTGAACACCACACACACACACACACACACAGAGACACAGGCTGACATGCAGCCACGTGATCGGCCCACTGAATGACATCATTGCAGAGAATCTGGGACAAAGAGGGAGGAGAGCTGGAGAGCTGGCATGCCGGGCAGATACCATGGCAGGCCTCAGCATCAACATGGACGCCCGGCTGATTGCAGCTCGAGTGGGATGGAGGCTCCTGCAGCAGAAGCATTCAGCCATTTTGTCTCATTAATTATGTATCAGGTGCAGCGAAAAGAAAAGCCACTGATTTATTTTTATTTTTTTTTTTACACAGAATTTCCTTACATGCACCAGAACATGACTGGCTTTGTACTGATTGCAGATTGCCACACCTACATGACACATATGCAGCCCTTGCTCATCCCTCTGCATGCATAATAAATGTGTTTGAACATGAATGACCTTTAATTCCTGCACACAAAAATATGGATTGCAACAAGGGTTAATGCTAAAAAAAGTGCCATCATATCATTTTTTTTTATTCCTAATCACACCAAAAATACAAAACACACCCTGTGAACAACATAAATCTCACTGCAGTGCACTTTAAGAGCAGGTTTCACATTGATTATTCTGTATGCAAAATCCAGAATAGCTCGCTTTAAACATCAATACCAAATGGTGCTTGCATGGGTGGTAGTTAAACCTTTTTTTTTGGCCACAGTGCACAGAAGCAAATCCCCTTCCGTGCCTGTATAAATCTGGTAGCACCGCCCTCCTATTCAGCAGTTGTTGCATCGACCCCGCTGGGTACAACACGCGACGCAGACCACACCGTTTTTAAAAAACCCTCTTTCTTCACGTTTTCTCCTTCTCCTCTTCCTCTGTGAACCAACGACAAAATGGTGAGTGCATTTTATCATCACACTGTTTGTCTGAAGCGAGTTTTGTGAGGTGGAGATGAAGGTGAAGCGCACTCGGCGTCTCGGTGGTTACGCGTCGTCAGCTGCTCTCCATCTCGACACGACTTTCTGCGATTTATTAACAATAATGCGACTCGTTTTTAAAAATCTGTGACTCAATTTTAACACATGTTAGGTGATATTTATAGATGAGACTGAGCAGTATCATGTTGGTGTTGATGCACAGGCTGATCTGCAGCAGGTCATTGTGTATAGATGAGAACAATGCACTGACTGTCTGCGTCCAGGCGTCAGTAACAGGCACTCAGGTGGATCAATCTGCTCCTATTTATAAAGCTGCAGCATTAATTGGCTTTTTTTTTTTTTTTTTCAAATTTAACGTGTGAACATGGGAAAATTGGACACATAGCAAATGAGCTATACCCTGATTGAAGGCAGGGAGGGGCAGATTGGGTGGGGATGGATGGAGACATTATTGCAGCTATCATTTTTAATTCATAGGAGCACATATATATTTTTGATCCTGCCTTAAATTTAAAAAAAAAATGAAAGCTTCTGTTTTAAAGATGACATGAAATATAAAGGGTTAATTTTAAATGACAAAACTCAGTTGATTTCATCCTTAATGATAATTTATTCCTGTGATTTAAAATGACACAGCTGGCCAGATCTTTTTGTTCACAAGTCTCCGCTGTGATTTTGCATCCTCAAGGCAGCAGAGCAAGTGGAATATTCCAGGCTGGTGATGGGCAGGGGAATGTTAATTTGCATTTGTGCCTGTGCTGGCAAAAGAGGGAGAGGTGTGGGATAGGAAAAGACAAGGGGACAAAAAGGACTGGAGGAAAGACGAGAGGAGCGTCGTGCCTCAGCGGGGGCTGCTGTCAGGCATTTTTGTCCCCTGCAGATTCTGGTGCAGGGAGGTGCCTCCTCCTGCTGCACTGCCTGTTCATCTCAGATAGGGGGAGCAGCTGAATGTTCCCTATTTTAAGATACATGCAATTACTGTGGTAGATGTCATGTGAAAGACAGCAATGTTAATGAATTAAACATAAATGCATACAGGTAAATAACTGGCCTGTTTTTTCTTCCCGCAGCGTGAGTGTATCTCCATCCACGTCGGTCAGGCTGGTGTCCAGATTGGCAATGCCTGCTGGGAGCTTTACTGCCTGGAACATGGGATCCAGCCGGACGGACAGATGCCCAGTGACAAGACTCTCGGCGGAGGAGACGATTCCTTCAACACCTTCTTCAGTGAGACTGGAGCTGGAAAGCACGTCCCCAGAGCTGTTTTTGTCGACCTGGAGCCCACTGTCATCGGTAAACTCTAATTTATTAGAGATGCCAGAGTTAGCTTTTCATTTTTGTAAGAGCCAAACATTTTAGTCTGATTCTGATCGAATTGGTCTCATCAGATGAGGTGCGCACTGGGACCTACCGCCAGCTGTTCCACCCTGAGCAGCTGATCACTGGCAAGGAGGATGCTGCCAACAACTACGCCCGTGGACACTACACCATCGGCAAAGAGATCATCGACCTGGTGCTGGACAGGATCCGCAAACTGGTGGGTA